>NC_091282.1:1207724509-1207884509 GCF_032444005.1 Ranitomeya imitator | reverse complement strand
AGAGAGAGAGAGAGAGAAAGGGGGAGGGAGAAAGAGAGAGGAGGATGGAGATAGAGAGAGGAGGAGGGAGATAGAGAGAAAGGAGGAGGGAGGGAGAGAGAGAGAGAGAGAGAAAGGGGGAGGGAGTGAGAGAGAGAGAAGAGAAAGGGGGAGGGAGAGAGAGAAACAGGGAGGGAGAGAGAGAGAAAGGGGGAGGGAGAGAGAGAAACAGGGAGGGAGAGAGAAAGGGGGGAGGGAGAGAGAGAAAGGGGGAGGAGAGAGAGAGAAAGGGGGGAGGAGAGAGAGAGAAAGGGGGGAGGGAGAGAGAGAGAAAGGGGGAGGGAGAAAGAGAGAGAGAGAGAGAGAAGGGGAGGGAGAGAGAGAGAGGAGGATGGAGATAGAGAGAAAGGAGGAGGGAGGGAGAGAGATAGAGAGAGAGAAAGGGGGAGGGAGTGAGAGAGAGAGAGAATGGGGGAGGGAGAGAGAGAAAGGGGAGAGGGAGAGAGAGAAAGGGGGAGGGGAGGAGAGAGAGAAAGGGGGAGGAGAGGAGAGAGAGAGAGAAAGGGGGGAGGAGAGAGAGAGAAAGGGGGAGGGAGAGAGAGAGAAAGGGGGAGGGAGAGAGGAGAAGGGGGGGTGAGAGGGAGAGAGAGAGAGAGAGAGAGAGAGAAAGGGGGAGGGAGAGAGAGAGAGAGAGAAAGGGGGAGGGAGAAAGAGAGAGGAGGATGGAGATAGAGAGAGGAGGAGGGAGATAGAGAGAAAGGAGGAGGGAGGGAGAGAGAGAGAGAGAGAGAAAGGGGGAGGGAGTGAGAGAGAGAGAAAGAGAAAGGGGGAGGGAGAGAGAGAAACAGGGAGGGAGAGAGAGAGAAAGGGGGAGGGAGAGAGAGAAACAGGGAGGGAGAGAGAGAGAAAGGGGGAGGGAGAGAGAGAGAAAGGGGGAGGGAGAGAGATGGGGGAAGGAGAGAGAGAGAGAGAGAAAGGGGGAGGGAGAGAGAGAGAGAAAGAGGGAGGGAGAGTGAGAGAGAAAGGGGGAGGGAAAGAGAGAGAAAGGGGGAGAGAGAGAGAAAGGGGGAGGGAGAGAGAGAGAGAGAAAGGGGGAGGGAGAGAGAGAGAGAATGGGGGAGGGAGAGAGAGAGAGAAAGGGGGAGGGAGAGAGAGAAAGGGGGAGGGAGAGAGAGAAAGGGGGAGGGAGAGAGAGAGAGAAAGGGGGAGAGAGAGAGAGAGAAAGGGGGAGGGAGAGAGAAAGGGGGAGGGTAAGAGAGAAAGGAGGAGGGAGATAGAGAGAAAGAGAAAGGGGGAGTGAGAGAGAGAGAGAAAGGGGGAGGGAGAGAGAGAGAGAAAGGGGGAGGGAGAGAGAGAAAGGGGGAGGGAGAGAGAGAGAGAGTGAGAAAGGGGGAGGGAGAGAGAGAGAGAGAAAGGGGGAGGGAGAGAGAGAGAATGGGGGAGGGAGAGAGAGAGAGAGAAAGGGGGAGGGAGAGAGAGAGAATGGGGGAGGGAGAGAGAGAGAGAGAAAGGGGGAGGGAGAGAGAGAAAGGGGGAGGGAGAGAGAGAGAGAGAAAGGGGGAGAGAGAGAGAGAGAGAGAGAGAGAAAGGGGGAGGGAGAGAGAAAGGGGGAGGGTAAGAGAGAAAGGAGGAGGGAGAGAGAGAAAGGAGGATGGAGATAGAGAGAAAGGAGGAGGGAGGGAGAGAGAGAGAGAAAGGGGGAGTGAGAGAGAGAGAGAAAGGGGGAGGGAGAGAGAGAGAGAAAGGGGGAGGGAGAGAGAGAAAGGGGGAGGGAGAGAGAGAGAGTGAGAAAGGGGAAGGGAGAGAGAGAGAGAGAAAGGGGGAGGGAGTGAGAGAGAGAGAAAGAGAAAGGGGGAGGGAGAAAGAGAAAGGGGGAGGGAGAGAGAGAGAAAGGGGGAGGGAGAGAGAGAGAAAGGGGGAGGGAGAAAGATAGAGATAGAGAGAAAGGGGGAGGGAGAGAGAGAGGAGGATGGAGATAGAGAGAAAGGAGGAGGGAGGGAGAGAGAGAGAGAGAGAAAGGGGGAGGGAGGGAGGGAGAGAGAGAAAGGGGGAGGGAGAGAGAGAAAGGGGGAGGGAGAGAGAGAGAAAGGGGGAGGGAGAGAGAGAGAAAGGGGGAGGGAGAGAGAGAGAAAGGGGGAGGGAGAGAGAGAAACGGGGAGGGAGAAAGATAGAGAGAGAGAAAGGGGGAGGTTGAGAGAGAGAGAAAGAGGAGGGAGAGTGAGAGAGAGAAAGGGGGAGGGAGAGAGAGAGAGAAAGGGGGAGGGAGAGAGAGAGAGAAAGGGGGAGGGAGAGAGAAAGGGGGAGGGAGAGAGAGAGAGAAAGGGGGAGGGAGAGAGAGATGGGGGAGGGAGAGAGAGAGAGAGAGAGAGAGAAAGGGGGAGGGAGAGTGAGAGAGAGAGAGAGAAAGGGGGAGGGAGAGAGAGAAAGGGGGAGGGAGAGAGAGAGAGAGAAAGGGGGAGGGAGAGAGATGGGGGAAGGCGAGAGAGAGAGAGAGAGAGAGAGAGAAAGGGGGAGGGAGAGAGAGAGAGAATGGGGAGGGAGAGAGAGAGTGAGAGAAAGGGGGAGGGAGAGAGAGAAAGGGGGAGAGAGAGAGAGAAAGGGGGAGAGAGAGAGAGAGAGAGAAAGGGGGAGGGAGAGAGAAAGGGGGAGGGTAAGAGAGAAAGAGGAGGGAGAGAGAGAAAGGAGGATGGAGATAGAGAGAAAGGAGGAGGGAGGGAGAGAGAGAGAGAAAGGGGGAGTGAGAGAGAGAGAGAAAGGGGGAGTGAGAGAGAGAGAGAAAGGGGGAGGGAGAGAGAGAGAAAGGGGGAGGGAGAGAGAGAGAAGGGGGAGGGAGAGAGAGAGAAGGGGGAGGGAGAGAGAGAGAAAGGGGGAGGGAGAGAGAGAAAAAGGGGAGGGAGAGGGAGAGAAAGGGGGAGGGAGAGAGAGAGAAAAAGGGGAGGGAGAGGGAGAGAAAGGGGGAGGGAGAGAGAGAGAAAGGGGGAGGGAGAGAGAGAAAGGGGGAGGGAGAGAGAGAGAAAGGGGGAGGGAGAAAGATAGAGAGAGAGAAAGGGGGAGGGAGAGAGAGAGAGAAAGGGGGAGGGAGAGTGAGAGAGAAAGAGAAAGGGGGAGGGAGAGAGAGAAGGGGGAGGGAGAGATAGAGAAAGGGGGAGGGAGAGAGAGAGAGAAAGAGGGAGGGAGAGTGAGAGAGAATCGGGGAGGGAGAGAGAGAGAGAAAGGGGGAGGGAGATAGAGAAAGGGGGAGGGAGAGAGAGAGAGAAAGGGGGAGGGAGAGAGAGAGAAAGGGGGAGGGAGAGAGAGAGAGAAAGGGGAGGGAGAGAGAGAAAGGGGGAGGGAGAGAAAGAAAGGGGGAGGGAGAGAGAGAAAGGAGGAGGGAGAGAGAAAGGAGGGGGGAGAGAGAAAGGAGGAGGGAGAGAGAAAGGAGGAGGGAGAGAGAGAGAAAGGAGGAGGGAGAGAGAGAGAGAGAAAGGAGGAGGGAGAGAGAAAGGAGGAGGGAGAGAGAAAGGAGGAGGGAGAGAGAAAGGAGGAGGGAGAGAGAAAGGAGGGAGAAAGGATAGAGAAAGAAGAGAGAAAGGGAAAAGAGAAAGAAGAGAGAAAGGGGGAGAGAGAGGAGAGAGAAGGGAGAGAGAGGGGAGAGAGAGGGGGAGATAGAAAGGAAGAGAGAAAGGAGACAGAGGGGGGAAAGAAAGGGGGTGAAATACTCCGCAGTGAGGGACACTCACTTCAAGAGACTGTCTGATCTCCCAGACTTCACCTCCATGGAGGATGAAGAGAAACTGCCGCTAATACTGGGGGAAGAGGAAAGTGCAGTGGCCGTAGCAGCGGAATATGTCAGTGCCTGCCACAGACTAAGAGGAGCCTGATATGTCATGGACTCCCGTACCCCAACACTGGACATATCCCTATCCTCTAAAAGGAATTTGATATTTCCTGGACCTCTATATGCCTCCCTCCCCACCCCCGTATTTTTACCATATGCTTTGGCAATGCTAACATGTATTTAGTCCTGCCAATAAAGCTCATTTGAATTTAATTGAATTGAGAGAAACAAAAGAGCGGGAGAGAGGGAGAGAGAAAGGAGAGAGAAAAAGGAAAGAGAGAGATAAAGGAGAGAGAGAGGAGGAGAGAAAGGAAGAGAAAAAGAGAGAGGGGGAGAGATACTCACCACCCTAGCATAAATCTGGTTCAATAGCTCGTTTTACTATAAGGGGCCAGAATGAGATTACACATTGTTCTGTCCCCATTATAGTTCCTGCGTCTGTGTAAAAAGCCGATAAAAGAAAAAACCCTCAATATTTTCGATTGCACTTGTTTAACAAAATCAGCTTATGTAAATGCAACCTAAATGTTTCTATGTGATGGTGTGATCTGTTAGCATTTAGGGCCCCACTTTGTCTATAACCGGCCCTGTCTACTCTTTTGCCTACCTATCTTTCTTATTTAAAAGGCTACATTATAATTACAGAGATGAACGCTTCTCTGCTCCATTACATGTTTATGAGGCTTATGTTTGGATATTCAGATTAACCTGTTGTGCCAGCGTGGGGCGGCGTGGACCTGGCATGGTCACATCACAGGCTCTAGGAAGGAACATAATGCTGCTTTGCATGAATTTGTCTTCCTTCCAGGATCCACACTGCCTCCACACAGTCCTTCATGTGCTGCCAGGACACTAGTTCTCTGAGTGAATACACTGATTTTGCAAATTGCATTTCCATGAACAAGTCATATAACAAAAGCATTTGCCCCCTTCCAGATGCCTTCTGTACTTGCAGATAGCGAACAAAATGTAATGTTAGATAACTTCCTATAACTAAAAAGTTAGTGCTCCCATGAAATTGGCTGTCTCATCTTGTTAAATAGATAAAACTACAAAATGAATATAGAAAGAAGCCGCTCTGCAGTTTAACACTTAATAAAAATGCTCTCTCTTCTCAAGAGCAGATGGTTATTTAATTTAATAGTGTACTGCATGTTGTCTAGGTTACGGGCTACCACTCTATTATCAGCGGCTGGTCTTGGTTATAAGGGACATGCACTTCCAAGCTCTTTGTGTTGCGGCATAAGTACAAGAATATAACTACTATAATACTGCTCCTATGTACAAGAATATAACTACTATAATACTGCTCCTATGTACAAGAATATAACTACTATAATACTGCCCCTATGTACAAGAATATAACTACTATAATACTGCCCCTATATACAAGAATATAACTACTATAATACTGCCTCTATGTACAAGAATATAACTACTATAATACTGCCTCTATGTACAAGAATATAACTACTATAATACTGCCCCTATGTACAAGAATATAACTACTATAATACTGCCCCTATATACAAGAATATAACTACTATAATACTGCCTCTATGTACAAGAATATAACTACTATAATACTGCCTCTATGTACAAGAATATAACTACTATAATACTGCCCCTATGTACAAGAATATAACTACTATAATACTGCTCCTATGTACAAGAATATAACTACTATAATACTGCTCCTATATACAAGAATATAACTACTATAATACTGCTCCTATGTACAAGAATATAACTACTATAATACTGCTCCTATGTACAAGAATATAACTACTATAATACTGCTCCTATGTACAAGAATATAACTACTATAATACTGCTCCTATATACAAGAATATAACTACTATAATACTGCTCCTATGTACAAGAATATAACTACTATAATACTGCTCCTATGTACAAGAATATAACTACTATAATACTGCTCCTATGTACAAGAATATAACTACTATAATACTGCTCCTATGTACAAGAATATAACTACTATAATACTGCCCCTATGTACAAGAATATAACTACTATAATACTGCCTCTATGTACAAGAATATAACTACTATAATACTGCCTCTATGTACAAGAATATAACTACTATAATACTGCCCCTATGTACAAGAATATAACTACTATAATACTGCTCCTATGTACAAGAATATAACTACTATAATACTGCTCCTATGTACAAGAATATAACTACTATAATACTGCCTCTATGTACAAGAATATAACTACTATAATACTGCCTCTATGTACAAGAATATAACTACTATAATACTGCCCCTATGTACAAGAATATAACTACTATAATACTGCTCCTATATACAAGAATATAACTACTATAATACTGCTCCTATGTACAAGAATATAACTACTATAATACTGCTCCTATGTACAAGAATATAACTACTATAAGGCTGGGTTCCCATTGCGTTATGGGATCGCGTTTAACAGACAGCGTTGCACGGCGAAATTAACGCCGTGCAACGCGTCCGTTAGCGCGCCCATTCAAGGCAATGGGAACGCGCAGCACTAGCGCGTGCCATGTTCGGCACGCGCTAGCGACGCGCCGGTGTTTCCTGGCGCGCCGCGGACGCTGCTCGCAGCGTCCGAGGCGCGCCCGCTGTCCGTTCCCCGCTCTTGCAGATCGGGGATCTGCGAGAGCGGGGACGTTACCGCGACCCCAGGATGCGGCCCCATAAAAACATTGCGTTAGCGCAACCCGCTAACCTAGCCTAATACTGCTCCTATGTACAAGAATATAACTACTATAATACTGCCCCTATATACAAGAATATAACTACTATAATACTGATACTATGTACAAGAATATACAGTAACTACTATAATACTGCCTCTATGTACAAGAATATAACTACTATAATACTGATCCTATGTACAAGAATATACAGTAACTACTATAATACTGCCTCTATGTACAAGAATATAACTACTATAATACTGCCCCTATGTACAAGAATATAACTACTATAATACTGCTCCTATGTACAAGAATATAACTACTATAAGGCTGGGTTCCCATTGCGTTATGGGATCGCGTTTAACAGACAGCGTTGCACGGCGAAATTAACGCCGTGCAACGCGTCCGTTAGCGCGCCCATTCAAGGCAATGGGAACGCGCAGCACTAGCGCGTGCCATGTTCGGCACGCGCTAGCGACGCGCCGGTGTTTCCTGGCGCGCCGCGGACGCTGCTCGCAGCGTCCGAGGCGTGCCCGCGGTCCGTTCCCCGCTCTCGCAGATCGGGGATCTGCGAGAACGGGGACATTACCGCGACCCCAGGATGCGGCCCCATAAAAACATTGCGTTAGCGCAACCCGCTAACCTAGCCTAATACTGCTCCTATGTACAAGAATATAACTACTATAATACTGCCCCTATATACAAGAATATAACTACTATAATACTGATACTATGTACAAGAATATACAGTAACTACTATAATACTGCCTCTATGTACAAGAATATAACTACTATAATACTGATCCTATGTACAAGAATATACAGTAACTACTATAATACTGCCTCTATGTACAAGAATATAACTACTATAATACTGCTCCTATGTACAAGAATATAACTACTATAATACTGCCTCTATGTACAAGAATATAACTTCTATAATACTGCCTCTATGTACAAGAATATAACTACTATAATACTGCCCCTATGTACAAGAATATAACTACTACTAGATTGTGGCCCGATTCTAACGCATCTGGTATTCTAGAATATGCATGTCCCCGTAGTATATGGACAATGATGATTCCAGAATTCGCGGCAGACTGTGCCCGTCGCTGATTGGTCGAGGCAACCTTTATGACATCATCGTCGCCATGGCAACCATTATGACATCATCGTCGCTGTGCCCGTTGCTGATTGGTCGAGGCCGCCAAGCCTCGACCAATCAGATTCGCGGGATGTCTACGTCCTTTATGACATCATCGTCGCTGTGCCTGTCGCTGATTGGTCGAGGCCGCCAAGCCTCGACCAATCAGAGACGTGGGATTTCCAGGACAGACAGACAGACGGAAAAACCCTTAGACAATTATATATATATATATAGATAATACTGCCCCTATGTACAAGAATATAACTACTATAATCCTTCACCCCCACATCCGATCATTTGCTCGCTCTTCTTATCTGCATCTCAAAAACATTTCTAGAATTCGCCCTTTTCTTACTTCGACACTTCAAAAACTCTTACTGTTTCACTTATTCATTCCCGTCTGGACTATTGTAACTCTCTACTAATCGGCCTCCCTCTTACCAAACTCTCCCCGCTCCAATCTGTCCTGAATGATGCAGCCAGGATCATATTCCTCACCAACCGTTACACCGATGCCTCTACCTTGTGCCAGTCATTACACTGGCTACCCATCCACTCCAGAATCCAGTACAAAACCATTACCCTCATCCACAAAGCTCTCCATGGCTCAGCACCACCCTACATCTCCTCTCTGGTCTCAGTCTACCACCCTACCTGTGCCCTCCATTCTGCTAATGACCTGAGGTTAACATCCTCAATAATCAGAAACTCCCACTCTCGTCTCCAAGACTTTACACGTGCTGCGCCGATTCTTTGGAATGTACTACCTAGGTTATTATGATTAATCCCCACAGTTTTAAGCATGCCCTAAAAATGCATTTGTTCAGACTGGCCTACCGCCTGATTGCATTAACCTAACTATCCCTGTGTGGCCCATTCAGAAGAAAAAAAAACAAACAAAAAAAAAAAAAAAACACACCTTAAACCTTAATCAGGTTCCTCACATCATATTCTTATATTTCATGCAGTTAATAGCCCTCTGTGTCTGTACTGCTACATACTTAGGCTGTTAACTGGTTCATGCAGCTTTAAGGTACCGTCACACTAAGCGACGCTGCAGCGATACCGACAACGATCCGGATCGCTGCAGCGTCGCTGTTTGGTCGCTGGAGAGCTGTCACACAGACCGCTCTCCAGCGACCAACGATCCCGAGGTCCCCGGTAACCAGGGTAAACATCGGGTTACTAAGCGCAGGGCCGCTCTCTGAACCACATGCCACCCTTATAGACAAGATTAATATCCACAGGTGGGTTGGCCAGAAATGCACCCTCATAAGCCTCCCTGCACTCCTTCCACAAGTCCTGATCGTGGATAACTCCGATGAAATTGGCATCAGATAGAATGGTCTTGGACGGGGCTCCAGGTACGGAATCCGCAGCATGGATTCGGGATAAAGCATCAGCCTTCCCATTACGAGAACCTGGACGGTACGAGATAAAGTTAAATTGATTTAGAAATAAGTTCCAACGAGCCTGACGAGGAGAAAGACATCTAGAGGATCTAAGGAACTCTAAATTGCGATGGTCAGTTAGCACTATGATCTGCTGTGCAGCTCCTTGCAGATGATGCCTCCATTCTTTGAAAGCCGCAATAATAGCCAGCAATTCCTTGTCTCCCACGTCGTAATTCTGTGAAACAGATCTTAAGCCGATCAAAAGCTTCTTGAGCCTGTGATGGCCACTTAAAGGGCTTTTCCTTCTTTATCAAGGAAGTAATGGGATGGACAATATCAGAAAATTTCGAATAAAGCGTCTGTAGAAATTTGCAAAACCAATAAAACGTTGGACCTCCTTAACGTTCTTGGGTACCGGCCAGTCAAGGATAGCCTGAATCTTACCAGATTCCATGTTCAGCCTCTGGGGAGAGATGATATAACCCAAGAACTGTATCTCAGAACGATGGAACTCGCATTTCTCCGGCTTGATATACAGTTGGTTCTCTTTCAGACGTCTTAAAACAGTTTTGACATGTTCTTCGTGTTCCTGCAGAGAGTCAGAAAAGATTAGTATATCGTCCAAATAGATCACCACAAACTGGTCCAGCAAATCTCTGAAGATGTCATTAACAAGGTGTTGAAATGCTGCAGGGGGGTTACAAAGCCCGAAGGGCATCACAAGAGATTCAAAGTGTCCATACTGGCATCTGAAGGCTGTCTTCCACTCATCCTCAGGACGAACATGCACCTTATAAGCCCCACGAAGATCCAGCTTAGAGAACACCTTAGCATGGCGGACTCTTTCCAGTAATTCGGAAATCAGAGGCAAAGGGTAACAGTTTTGTACGGTTACCTTATTGAGTTCCCGATAGTCAACACAGGGTCTCAGGGTCCCATCCTTCTTCTTTACAAAAAAAAAAATGGGTGCCCCTGCTGGTGAGGAAGAAGGACGTATGAAGCCTTTGGACAGATTTTCATCAATATACTCCTTTAAGGCTTGAAGCTCAGGTGCCGCCAAAGGGTATACGTGACCAAAAGGAATATCTGCCCCAGGAGGCAATTCAATAGAACAGTCATAATGCCTGTGTGGAGGAAGCTGATCTGCATTCTTCTTGTCACAGAGGTCAGAGAACTCTTTATTTGCTGGAGGTAAAGAAGATACCTGTACATGTGGTTCCATAGCCGTGGACTGAGGGACAGCTTCTGTTAATGCTGAGTTGCTCCTTGTTGGAAAGATAATCTCCTTTGTCTCCCAGTTGATTATTGGGTTCTGAGAACGCAACCAAGGAATGCCTAAAATCACAGGAAAATGAGGAGAAGAAATTAGCAAGAAAGAAAGTTGCTCCTGATGATTAGGCTCCAACAAAATTTCAAGGGGTACGGTCTCCTGATCCACAGGCCCAGAGATTAAAGGTGACCCATCCACTGTTTCCATGGTAAGTGGAGAGGCTCTTTGCTGAATTTCAATACCATGTTCCTTGGCAAATACGATATCCATGAAATTGCCACCTGCACCAGAGTCAATCATAGCTGCACTGGAAATCCACTGTCCTGAACACAGGATCTTAATAGGGAGAGAACAGTGAGAGTTCTTTTCCTTCAGCTCCTTGGGGGTGAAGTCATAGAAAGTGAATGGAATACAGCATTTAAAGGCAGGCTACATTCAGAGATGTCAGATTCATCATCACAGTTGTCATACTCCCTTTCTGCTGCTAGCACCTTGTTAGGCCGTCAAGGACACTTAGGACAATTGATCAAGAAGTGGTCAGACTGGCCGCAGTAGGAACATAGACTTTCATGAAGGTGATGCTCCCGGCGCTCAATGATCTCGCGCCTCTGAACGGAATCAATTTGCATGGGCACCTCTTCCACCGTCCGAGATGTTTTACCTGCAGGCTCTTTGGAAGGAAGGGAAAAGTTACAAATACGGTTATATCCACATGGAGAGAAGTAGAACCGGAGAATAGATGAAGTGGCCTGTTGGCCACGAAACGCGTAGGCTAATAAACAGAGTGTGTGTGTAACTCTGATACCTTTATTGTGGTCTGCGCGGCTTCTATTCTCCGGTTCTACTTCTCTCCATGTGGATTTGTTCTGCTTGCCGGGAGCTTGCTGCGACCATACGTGCTGATCCAAGGGAGTTGTGACCTGTCACAACCAGACCAGGTGAGTCTGTTTTGTGGGGGTCCACGTGATTGCGACACCTGAAGGTATTACTCTATGTGCGCTTCTTTTTCTTGTTTTTAGAAATACGGTTATATGCAGCAAATGTCTCCTGCCTACGCTCAGTAAGGCGAATGTCTATGCGCACACAATGCTGTATCAATGTCTCTAGTTCTTGAGGTGACTCAGAGTGAGCTAGTTTATCTTTTATAATACTAGACAGACCCCTTTTAAAAATAGGCAATTGTGCATAACTGTCCCAATTGGTACCGCCAATCTCCTGAATTCAGTGGCATACTCAATAACAGAACATTTAGCCTGGTGTAAAGACAATAAAGCAGATTCAGCGATTGCACGGCGATTAGGGTCATCAAACATTAATGCCATAGTGGCCAAGATATCATCCAAGTCATTTAACCGTGGGTCACGAGACTCAATCATCGGATTCGCCCAGGCGAGCGCTCGTGAGGTCAGTAGCATTATTACACACAATACTTTAGATCCATCAGTAGGAAAACGGTCAGCATGCACATCAAAATATAGCATACTTTGATTCACAAAGCCACGAAATTTGTCGCAATCACCATTAAATCTGAATGGAGGCAACTTAGGTGGGCTAGCTGGTGGCGGTTGCTCAGAGGGTAAAGTCACTTGTGCAGCTATTTGCGTGCTTATGTCCTGAAAAGCCCGTCCATACTGGGACTCTATGCCAGCAAGTTTGTTTTCCTGGGCTGCCATGCTGGTGCTTAAGTCCTGCAAAATTTGTCCAAACACTTGTTGATTGTGTTCAAAGCTTACAAACTTCTTTTGCAGACCTTCCACATCTTTCTGCAGTGATTAGTGTTGAGCATTCTGATACCGCGAGTATCGGCCGATATTTGCGGTATCGGAATTCCAATCCCGAGTTCCGATATTTTTGCGATATTGGGAATCGGGATGAATATTTATGTGTAAAATAAAGAATAAAAATAAAAAATATTGATATACTCACCCTCGGACAGGCCCTGGTTGTAACCGCTGCAACCGGCAGTCTCCCCTCCTAAGAATGAGCGAGTGAAGGACCTGAGATGACGTCGCGGCTTGTGATTGGTCGCATGAGCGGTCACATGAGCGGTCACGCGACCAATCACAAGCTGCGACATCATCGAATGTCCTTCACCCGCTCATTCTTAGGAACAGAGGCTGCCGGTTACACCGCTAAGGTCCAGGGTCCGCCGGAGGGGTGAGTATATCCATATTTTTTATTCTTTATTTTTTACATGAATATGGATCCCAGGGCCTGAAGGAGAGTTTCCTCTCCTTCAGACCCTCGGAACCATTCCGATATTTGTGTCCCATTGATTTGTATTGGTATCGGGTATCGGTATCAGCTGCTGTTCCAGCAGTCTCCCTTTTTTTTTTTTTTTTTTTAGGCTAGAGTATCCTGTAATAATTATAGGGGATAATTCAGGAGACTCTTTGCATGAAACAAGCCAACAGGACACAGTTTATAAGTGGTAAAGTTTATATTATAATACGGTGATTCAAACAGGTGCAGAGAGAAACTCAAGTCCACAACACTTGGTGTCAATATTAAACGCTGCTTAGCAGTCTATAGGAAACTTCAGAGGAAAATGCAAACAAGCAGAAAGTCTATAAAGCACAGTTATTCTTGAGGATACTTGACACGAATAAATCCTTGTCTTTAGTCCAGACACAGATAGATAAGCTTATAAGGAAGTTCAAATCATAACTTTGCTCAACCAGGGAGGCCTGATTAATAGTCTCAGATTTTGCAGAGCAGCAAACGGCTTACATGTCCAGCAAATGCAGATGGAAGTAACACGAGCAACAGATGAAGGAGGATTACTGAACACTGGTGTATGCAGCAGGAACTCAGAACAGTGGCAGGATCTCCAACACAGGTTCGCAGGTGCAGGTGCAGGTGCAGGTGCAGGTGCAGGTGCAGGTGCAGGTGCAGGTGCAGGAGCAAGGCCAGGGAGTAATCAGGAGCTGGATGCAAAGCAGAATACTCTAGCACAGACTGAAGGCTGGGGTGGAGTTTATAGCAGGAAGACAAGTGCACATGAGACCAAAGACGCCATCTTGGAAAAGGGCAGTAATGCATAAAAGGTAATAAAAAATGTTCAGAGTCCTGACACAAAGACACTTCTTACATTAGTAGTCAGGAATATGTAATAAAATAAGGGATATTAGATGGTTTACTGCATGTAATCCTGTCGAGTTTGTGAAGGAGATAGCAAAAGCCGCCAATTGAATTACCGGCTTTTCTGCTATCTAGCGCTGTATGAAATATACACATATATATATAGGTGTCTCACTGACATATATATATGTATATATACCTACTCTATGTGTATATATCTATTCTTTTTTAACCTGTCAGTGTGATTTTACTGTACACCGTGCTGAATTACCGGCTTTTCGAAGGACACCGGTGCGTAAAAATCGGACAGAACTCGCATGGTGCGAGTGCTGTGCGATTTTTTTTTCTCGCACCCATTGACTTACATTGGCGAGTCTCGTCCGAGAATCGCAGCAATACGCAGCATGCTGCGATTTTTTTCTCAGTCCGATTTCGGCTGAGAAAAAAATTGCAAATGAAAAGACACCTATTGAATAACATTGGTCCGAGTGCAATCCGATTTTTTATCGGATTGCACTCGTCCGTTTTCCTAGCAAGTGGAAATGAACCCTAAAACTGGACGCTGGCTTCATTAAACAAACATTTATTCTTTCTCTTTTGAATAAACAAGACCTCGGTGGAAGATGTGAAAAGCCGAAATAGTGGGAAAGTGCAATCATTTATAAGAGTCAATAGCAGCTTAATTCCCGAACCTGGTAATAGAGTCCAGTGATGCAAAAAAAAAATCCTCCTGCCGATACGAACTTAACAATTAACAACCTCATGTCACATCACAAACTATTAGGCCGGAATCACACATGCGAGAAATACGTCCGAGTCTTGCATTGTAATACCCGGCACTGCAGCCGTCTCTCTGGAGCGGAGCGTGAAGCTCCATGCATTGTTATGCGGCCGCATTCACCGCTCCTGAGCGACGGCGGCAATTCCGGGTATTACAATGCGAGACTCGGACGTATTTCTCGCATGTGTGATCCCGGCCTTAGTGACTCCAGTCACATTCAGAGCTGCATTCACAATTGTGTTGTTTGCAGTCTAATAATCCAGCACTTTGCTGGTCAACATGCCACTAACATAATATCCGATATGCCATAATTATGCATTTTTTGCACTGCAGTCTCGAAGTTTGACTTTCTCCATCTCTCTGGACGAATAAAAACTTGCACGTGTAATAAAAATCTGTGTACTATTTCTAGGTTGAACATACATTTCAAGAAGTTTTCTTTTTATTGTACATTTATGGCAGATAAAAAGGACATACAAGTAATTAACTGATGGGTTCCCAAACTGGAGGGAAACTGTAAATCAGAGAAGGTAACTATGCATGTAGGCTCCTCTAGTTTTTTCAAGTCTGTTGGAGATGCAGAAAATAAGAACCATGACGTAATTAAATCTGTGAGAATTGTACACAGAATTGAGGAAATTATTTGTCTCCCCTTTATTTTTCCTACCAATCTTAGATTGCACCATCTCTAAGGAGTTCTAGTCTGCTATTTTGTCTGCCATCAAGAAAGCAGCATTCTAAGTCAACTAACTCTTGGAATATTCCAACACATCAGGTGTCATCTAGAAATGTGCTCTCCATGGTCTGCAACATACTGCTTATAATATCTTATTGTTACATCCCTTCCAGGGTTGAATAAGTAGGCTCTTTTAGGCCATGTTCACACAGTGCGTTTTTTACCGCGGAACCGCGGCGGTTTTGCCGCTGCGGTTCCGCAGCTGTTTTCCATGCAGGGTACAGTACACTGTACCCTATGGAAAACAGGACACACTGTGCACATGGTCCGGAAATTGTAAAAAAAAAGACGCGCTGAATAGCTCCCGGAAAAAAGAAGGAGCATGTCAATTCTTTTTCCGGAGCCGCAGCGGTTCTGCACCCATAGACCTCCATTGTGAGGTCCAAACCGCAGTAAAACCCGCAGATCAAAAATATATCTGCGGGTTTTACTGCGGTTTGATGTGCAGAACCGCTGCAGCAGGAAGTGCGGGGAGCGGGCGGAAGTGCGTGGGCGGAGTGTGGCTGCCCCCCCGTGTTCCGATCCCGCCCCCCCGTGCTCCGATGCCCCCCCCAGTGCTCTGATGCCCCCCCCGTGCCCTAATCTCCCCCCCTTATACTCACCCGGCGTCCCGGTGTCCGTCCGGCCGTCTTCTCCCTGGGCGCCGCCATCTTGCAAAATGGCGGGCGCATACGCAGTGCGCCCGCCGAATCTGCCGGCCGGCAGATTCGTTCCAAAGTGCATTTTGATCACTGAGATATAACCTATCTCAGTGATCAAAATAAAAAAATAGTAAATGACACCCCCCCCCCTTTGTCACCCCCATAGGTAGGGACAATAAAAAAAATAAAGAATTTTTTTTTTTTTTTTTTTCACTAAGGTTAGAATAGGGGTAGGGTTAGGGGTAGGGTTAGGGGTAGGGGTAGGGTTAGGGGTAGGGTTAGGGTTAGGGGTAGGGTTAGGGGTAGGGTTAGGGTTAGGGGTAGGGTTAGGGTTAGGGGTAGGGTTAGGGGTAGGGTTAGGGGTAGGGGTAGGGGTAGGGGTAGGGTTAGGGTATTTTCAGCCATTTTAACCCTAAAAAAATTCCTAGAAAACACACAGACTCTGGCTAGAAAACTGCATCAAAAAAACGCATCAAAAAACGCATCAAAAACGGACCAAAAAAGGACCAAAAAAAGGACCTGCGTTTTCTGCCAAGAGCTGCAGTTTTTTAAAAAACAGTCAGGAAAAAAAAAGGATGGAAATCCTGAACGTGTGAACATACCCTTATAGTCAAAGCAAAGTTATGAGGAACTGAATTGAGCACTGCAGGCTGTTCCAGTAGAGCGACCATTAGACCACAAGTGAGCTACAGTAAAGACCACAAGATCCAGCATGCCAGCATTGTGAGTTGACAGAGTGTACGCAATGGCTATGGAGTTGGAGACACCAACACATCAGGGGATATTGCGAGACTGGTTGCCCTGAGACTTGGTGAAAGGCTTGTTCAGCCAAGTGCTGTAGAGTAAGTGGACTGGGAAATAATATCCAGTGCATTCTTGAATGATAGACCCAAGCAAGTGTGAGTTATTCAGTGCTGTCCTGTATCCTGCAAAATTAAGTTAGATCATGTGAAGATATTTTACAGTTGTATTTTGCCACATCCTAAGTTCAGCAGCCCTTCAAAGAGACAGTTTTCATTTCTTGACAATGAATTGGATTGGAAACTGTGTTGGCCATTCTGCGACCTCGGACCTTTTTCCCTTTGTTCAGAACATTTTGGGTAGTCGGGGATTCTGCAAAAGGTAACGATGTTTAGAAGCCATGTGGAACGAGGCAGAGGGTAGCATCTGTGATACGTTACTGGTGCAACCCCATCTGTAGTTTAAAAACAGAGCAAGATATATCCTTAAATAACCTGCTAGAGACCCATAGTGTCACAGCACAACAGGCATGAGCTAAAAGTCATTATGGTGCAAAAACACACGGGTGATTACTCAATCATATTGTGAGGACCAAGGAGTTTTAGGGGTCAGAAAAGGTAATTATTCAACCACTACATGCATATATGGTTTACAATAACATACTGGGTAGGTTCCTTTAAATTACTTAAATTAACAAAATATTGGTACACTGAAAATTTTCAGGTCAAAAAATCTTGAGGTGTTGGAATAGTCCACCAATCTCTGGTGGACCCAAGAAAACACAGACCAAACTCTATTGACAGCCAGCCCATTTTTTTCTTTTAAAGCTTAGATAATAAATACTTTACGTTAAGTCTTAATATAGATTCTAGCTAGAGAAATACAAAGAAATGTGGATAAATCATCTACAATGAGGATGAATAATCTTCATAACGGATGCATATTCTTCATGATGAATTAGTGGTCTTCATGGAGGATGAGTAGTGTTTAGTGAGGATGAGTGTTCTTGTAAGGTTGGTGTTCTTCTTACTGAGGATGAATGGTCCACATTGAGAGGGATTTATTCGAGTATGAGTGGTCTTCATGGTGGATGATTGGTGTTCAAAGAGAATAAACTGCCTGTAATAAGGGTGACTGGTCTTCGTGTAGGGTAAATGGTCTTCATTGAAACTTAGTTAATGAGGATGAGTGGCCTTTAAGTTGGATAAGTGGCCTTTATGTAGGATGAGTGGGCTTTATGTAGGATGAGTGGCCTTCATGTAGGGTGAGTGGTCTTTATTAAAGATGAATGACCTTCATGTAAGGGGTAATGTGTTCATTAGAGATGAGCAATCCCAAACTGTAAAGTTTGGGGTTCGTGCTGTACATGTAGCGTCCTCTGCTGAAATCCAATCATGGACTTCTTACTGTACATTGGTGTTAATGTTTGGGTTCGGCAGCCTAATAAAGTCAGTTGCTGACATTAACACCACAATCCCATTGCACCAATAGCCACCTCACCAAGGCAATTGGGAAGAGCTGAGGTTAAGCGCTAGAGTTGAGGCATCTAATGGATGAGCTTTTTCTGGTGTAGCTGAGGGCTGAAGTTATTAGGCTGGGAAGGTGCCAATCTCCATGGCTTTTCCCAGCCTACTAACATCAGCCCCCAGCTGTCTACTTTGCCTTAGCTGGTTATTAAAAAGGGGCCCCCATTTTAAATAACCAGCAAAGGCAAAACAGACAGCTGGGGGCTGATATTGGAAGGTCCATGGATACTGTCCTCTTCCCAGCATAATATGACCAGCTCACAGCTATCTGCTTTCCTTTGACTGGTTATCAAATAAAGGGGGACCCCGTATCTTTTTATTGATTTGTTTTATTTATTAACAAATACAGTAAACTACACACTCAAGGTACTTCTCCACTCCTCCAATTGTAATCCTAACTCAAGATTATTATGTTTTTTTTCAATTATGTTTTTTTAAGTAATTTTCCTATCCACATTTGTTTGGAGGGCAATTGTCTTGCTCTTAACCCCATTTTGCTTCCTTTTGCAGCCCTTAGCTCTTATTACGACCTTTTTACAGGATCAAAGTTGAGTTATATGAGTTTTGAGTTCAGGGTCAAGTTCTGGTAACGAACTGAACTTCGAGTTCCTCGGGTTTGGCAAAACTTCAGTTCAAACAACCACAGGGTCAATTTCTGGTAACGAACTGAACTTCGAGTTCCTCGGGTTTGGCCAAACTTCAGTTCAAACAACCACAGGTCTGCTCTTCCCTAGTCTTCATTGAGGATGAGTAGTCTTCATGTATTTTAGTAGTCTTCATTAAGGATGAGTGGTCTTCATTGAGGTTGTATGTGGAGCCCTTTAACGCTCTTCATATTTTCATAACTATTAATACTCTGTAAATTTTCAGTAAATACATCGAAGTCTTTTCACACAAAAAATTACATTTTATTACCATAAAGGAATTAAATATTAACATCCTATGATTTCATTAACCCAGGGTTAATCATTTCACATCGATTTCCACAGGCAGCCATTATATCACAATCAGCTTTTCTCATGGGACCAACATTTAATAGTAAATGCTTCTGGGCACTTATGTATAACTACTAAAGATCGTGTAATTTGCCAGTGGGTATATCTTGTTCACACACAAGATTGAGTAAGACTCTCGGGACTCTCTTCATACAATGCGCTATGCATTTTAATGCCGTAATGTAAGATCTGCAATTATCAGTGTGGATTAGGACATGTATTGGTAATAATATGGCAAAATAAAATGTATTTCCTTTGCAGACTATTTTTTTTTACTTAAACACATCTGGTTGGGTTTAAAAATATTTTTTGCAATTGGCATTAAAAATGTGCATTATTTTATTAATCTTCTATAGCCTCAGTGCTGAACTGTTTATTGCTGGATGCCGAATAAATTTACTGAGAATCCTTCAGTGAGCCATTACCCCCAACTAAACTCACCAAATTTCTACATGACACATTTTTGCATAAAGATGGTTTAGGAGTCAGTATTGTATTTTAGTACTGTATTATCTGCCGGGGTCCAGATTTGTATTATTTTAGTGATGGCAAAAAATTCAGAAAAAAAAAATGTTGGGGGCTGTGCCACAATTTTCCGACATCCATAGTGTTTTCATTTTTTTGGTTGATGAAGTTGTGAGACGTCCTATTTTTTGCAAGGCAATGTTTTTATTTATTTTTGCCATTTTGGATAGAAATGATGTTTTAATCTCTTCTTACAGCATTTTTTGTGGTATTGCAGGGACCCAAAATATATGCAATTTTGGCGTTCATGAACTTTTTGACTTTACAGTTTTCTTTAGTTTACCAATCGGGTTGAGTTACTTTTAACATTTTGATAGATCAGACTTCTGAACATGGCAATACCACATACAGTATGTGTATTTTTTTTATTATCTTTATTTATGATATGAAAAAAGGGGGGGTGTTTTTTTTTTTAAAACTTTTCACTGTTCTTGTTAGTCCCCTTAGGGGACTTGAAGCTGAGGTCGTCTGATCGCTTGTGCTATACACAGCAAAGCCACAGTATTGCTGCATATAGAAAAAATCACAGATTCTTTTGAAGCTCGGCCACAAGCAGGATTTCAAAGGAGCTTCGCGATGACAAGCATGGGGAGTCTTCAACAGGTCTCCCGCTGTCATAGCAACCCATCTGTAACCTGGGATCACGTCATGGGCACACCAATGGAATGAAGTGCCCCCATGCCGGCATATATTAAATGCTCACCACATGAGCACGCTCTATACACCTGCTTCCAACTTGTGAAGGGGTTAATGCTAAGTATCTTTGGTGGCCAAGAGAGAGGAGGCAGTTTATATTAATCCCTTCATCCCATATGACGTACTATCCCGTCTATCCCGTATGACGTACTATCCCGTCAAGGAGAAATCGCTCCTGTCAAACCAATCTAATCAGTTTTTATGAAGAGGTAAGCTATAGGCTGGACCACGGTGAGTCATTGGACGTGGTATATCTCGATTTTTCCAAAGCGTTTGATACCGTGCCGCACAAGAGGTTGGTACACAAAATGAGAATGCTTGGTCTGGGGGAAAATGTGTGTAAATGGGTTAGTAACTGGCTTAGTGATAGAAAGCAGAGGGTGGTTATAAATGGTATAGTCTCTAACTGGGTCGCTGTGACCAGTGGGGTACCGCAGGGGTCAGTATTGGGACCTGTTCTCTTCAACATATTCATTAATGATCTGGTAGAAGGTTTACACAGTAAAATATCGATATTTGCAGATGATACAAAACTATGTAAAGCAGTTAATACAAGAGAAGATAGTATTCTGCTACAGATGGATCTGGATAAGTTGGAAACTTGGGCTGAAAGGTGGCAGATGAGGTTTAACAATGATAAATGTAAGGTTATACACATGGGAAGAAGGAATCAATATCACCATTACACACTGAACGGGAAACCACTGGGTAAATCTGACAGGGAGAAGGACTTGGGTATCCTAGTTAATGATAAACTTACCTGGAGCAGCCAGTGCCAGGCAGCAGCTGCCAAGGCAAACAGGATCATGGGGTGCATTAAAAGAGGTCTGGATACACATGATGAGAGCATTATACTGCCTCTGTACAAATCCCTAGTTAGACCGCACATGGAGTACTGTGTCCAGTTTTGGGCACCGGTGCTCAGGAAGGATATAATGGAACTGGAGAGAGTACAAAGGAGGGCAACAAAATTAATAAAGGGGATGGGAGAACTACAATACCCAGATAGATTAGCGAAATTAGGATTATTTAGTCTAGAAAAAAGACGACTGAGGGGCGATCTAATAACAATGTATAAGTATATAAGGGGACAATACAAATATCTCGCTGAGGATCTGTTTATACCAAGGAGGGTGACGGGCACAAGGGGGCATTCTTTGCGTCTGGAGGAGAGAAGGTTTTTCCACCAACATAGAAGAGGATTCTTTACTGTTAGGGCAGTGAGAATCTGGAATTGCTTGCCTGAGGAGGTGGTGATGGTGAACTCAGTCGAGGGGTTCAAGAGAGGCCTGGATGTCTTCCTGGAGCAGAACAATATTGTATCATACAATTATTAGGTTCTGTAGAAGGACGTAGATCTGGGGATTTATTATGATGGAATATAGGCTGAACTGGATGGACAAATGTCTTTTTTCGGCCTTACTAACTATGTTACTATGTTACTAAGGTGACCTGGGACTTAATTCCCAGTGATGGGATAGTACGTCATATGCGATCGGCCGCGCTCACGGGGGGAGCGCAGCAGATCGCGGCCGGGTATCAGCTGACTATCGCAGCTGACATCCGGCACTATGTGCCAGGAGCGGTCACGGACCTCTCCTGGCACATTAACCCCCGGCACACTGCGATCAAACATGATCACAGTGTTCCGTTGGTAAAGGGAAGCATCACGCAGGGAGGGGGCTCCCTGCGTGCTTCCCTGAGACCCCCGAAGCAACGCGATGTGATCGCGTTGCTCCGAGGGTCTCTTACCTCCTCCTCTCTGCAGCAGGCCCAGATCCAAAATGGCCGCTGCATCCGGGTCCTGCAGGGAGGTGGCTTCACAGCGCCTGCTCAGAGCAAGTGCCAGGAAGCCTGGAGCTGTGCATGTCAGATCGCTGATCTGACACAGTGCACAGCAAAGTGTCAGATCAGCGATCTTACACTATAACATGATGCCCCCCCCCCCGGGGCAATGTTATAGTGTAAAAAAATATATATATTCACATTTGTAAAAAAAATATAAAAAAAATTCCCCCAAAAAATTCTCCAAAAAAATAAATAATATTGTTCCTATAAATACATTTCTTTATCTAAATAAAAAAAAACAATAAAAGTGCACATATTTAGTATCGCCGCGTCCGTAACAACCTGACCTATAAAACTGGCCCACTAGTTAACCCCTTCAGTGAACACCGTAAAAAAAGAAAAAAAAAAAGAGGCAAAAAACAATGCTTTATTATCATACCGCCAAACAAAAAGTGGAATAACACGCGATCAAAAAGACGGATATAAATAATCATAGTACCGATGAAAACGTCATCTTGTCCCGCAAAAAACGAGCTGCCATTCAGCATCATCAGCAAAAAAATAAAAAAGTTATAGTCCTCAGAATAATGCGATGCAAACATAATTATTTTTTCTATAAAAGTTTTTATCGTATAAAAGCGCCAAAACATAAAAAAATTATGTAAATGAGGTATCGCTGTAATCGTACTGACCCGAAGAATAAAATTGCTTTATCCATTTTACCAAACGCGGAACGGTATAAACGCCCCCCCCCCAAAGAAATTCATGAATAGCTGTTTTTTGGTCATTCTGCCTCACAAAAATCGGAATAGAAAGCGATCAAAAAATGGCACATGCCCGAAAATGGTACCAATAAAAACGTCAACTCGTCCCACAAAAAACTAGACCTCGCATGACTTTGTGGACCAAAATTTTGGAAAAATTATAGGTCTCAAAATATGGTAACGCAAAAAATATTTTTTTGCAATAAAAAGCGTGTTTTAGTGTGTGACGGCTGCCAATCATAAAAATCCGCTAAAAAACCCACTATAAAAGTAAATCAAACCCCCTTCATCACCCCCTTAGTTAGGGAAACATAAAAAAAATAAAAAATGTATTTATTTCCATTTTCCCATTAGGGCTAGGGTTAGGGTTAGGGCTAGGGTTGGGGCTAGGGTTGGGGCTAGGTTTGGGGCTAGGATTGGGGCTAGGGTTGGGGCTAGGGTTAGGGTTAGGGCTAGGGCTAAGGTTAGGGTTAGGGCTAGGGTTAGGGCTAAGGTTCGGGTTAGGGCTAGGGTTGGGGCTAGGGTTAGGGCTACAGTTAGGGTTAGGGCTACAGTTAGGGTTGGGGCTACAGTTAGGGCTGGGGCTAAAGTTAGGGTTGGGCTAAAGTTAGGGTTGGGGCTAAAGTTAGGGTTAGGATTGGGGCTAAAGTTAGGGTTAGGGTTGGGGCTAAAGTTATGGTTGGGGCTAAAGTTAGGGTTAGGGTTTGGAGTACATTTACGGTTGGGATTAGGGTTAGGGGTGTGTCAGGCTTAGCGGGGTGGTTAGGGTTATGGTTGGGATTAGGGTTATGGGTGTGTTTGGGATAGGGTTTCAGTTAGAATTGGGGGTTTCCACTGTTTAGGCACATCAGGGCTCTCCAAAGGCGACATGGCGTCTGATCTCAATTCCAGCCAATTCTGCGTTGAAAAAATAAAACAGTGCTCCTTCCCTTCCGAGCTCTCCCGTGCGCCAAAACAGGGGTTTACCCCCACATATGGGGTATCAGCATACTCAGGACAAATTGGACAACAACTTTTGGGGTCCAATTTCTCTTGTTACCTTTGGGAAAATAAAAATTTGGGGGGCTAACAAAACATTTTTGTGGGAAAAAAAATAATTTTTATTTTCACGACTCTGCGTTATAAACTGTAGTGAAACACTTGGGGGTTCTAAGTTCTCACAACACAATTATATAGGTTCCTTGGGGGTCTAGTTTCCAATATGGTGTCATTTGTGGGGGATTTCTACTGTTTAGGTGCATCAGGGGCTCTGCAAATGCAACGTGACGCCTGCAGACCAATCCATCGAAGTCTGCATTCCAAATGGCGCTCCTTCCCTTCGGAGCTCTGCCATGCACCCAAACGGTTGTTCTCCCCCACATATGGGGTATCAGCGTACTCAGGACAAATTGGACAACAGCTTTTGGGGTCCAATTTCTCCTATTACCCTTGGAAAAATACAAAACAGGGGGCTAAAAAATAATTTTTGTGGAAACAAAATGATTTTTTATTTTCACGGCTCTGCGTTATAAACTGTAGTGAAACACTTGGGGGTTCAAAGCTGTCAAAACACATCTAGATAAGTTCTTTAGGGGGTCTACTTTCCAAAATGGTGTCACTTTTGGGGGGTTTAAATGTTTAGGCACATCAGGGGCTCTCCAAACGTGACATGGTGTCCCATCTCAATTCCAGTCAATTTTGCATTGAAAAGTCAAATGGAGCTCCTTCCCTTCCGATTTCTGCCATGCGTACAAACAGTGGTTTACCCCCACATATGGGGTATCAGCATACTCAGGACAAATGGCACAACAACTTTTGTGGTTCAATTTCTTCTCTTACCCTTGGGAAAATAAAAAATTGGGGGCGAAAAGATCATACTTGTGAAAAAATATGATTTTTTATTTTGACGGCTCTGCATTATAAACTTCTGTGAAGCACTTGGTGGGTCAAAGTGCTCACCACACATCTAGATAAGTTCCTTAAAGGGGAATACTTTCCAAAATGGTGTCACTTTTGGGGGGTTTCAATGTTTAGGCCCATCAGGGGCTCTCCAAACGCAACATGGCGTCCCATCTCAATTCCAATCAATTTTGCATTGAAAAGTCAAACGGCGCTCCTTCCCTTCCGAGCTCTGCCATGCGCCCAAACAGTGGTTTACCCCCACATACTGTATGGGGTATCAGCGTACTCAGAACAAATTGTACAACAACTTTTGGGGTCCATTTTCTCCTGTTACCGTTGGTTAAATAAAACAAATTGGAGCTGAAGTACATTTTTTGTGAAAAAAAGATAAATGTTCATTTTTTTTAAACATTCCAAAAATTCCTGTAAAACACCTGAAGGGTTAATAAACTTCTTGAATGTGGTTTTGAGCACCTTGAGGGGTGCAGTTTTTAAAATGGTGTCACACTTGGTTATTTTCTATCATATAGACCCCTCAAAATGAATTCAAATGTGATGTGGTCCCTAAAAAATATTAGTGTTATAACTCCCTAACAAAAAAAAGTGTTGGTTCCAAAATTGTGCTGATGTAAAGTAGACATGTGGGAAATGTTACTTATTAAGTATTTTGTGTGACATATCTCTGTGATTTAAGGGCACAAAAATTCAAATTTGGAAAATTGCAAAATTTTTTAAATTTTCGCCAAATTTCTGCTTTTTTCACAAATAAATGCACGTTATATCGAAGAAATTTTACCACTATCATGAAGTACAATATGTCATGAGAAAATAATGTCAGAATCACCAAGATCCGTTGAAGCGTTCCAGAGTTATAACTTCATAAAGGGACAGTGGTCAGAATTGTAAAAATTGGCCCGATCATTAACGTGCAAACCACCCTTGGGGCTTAAGGGGTTAATACCCATTATCCATGACTGTATACATTGATTACATATTCTTCTGGTAGTTTCTCTGCTGTCCTATAAACACGTGGGATTTTCACACAATTAAGGACTCATTTCCACTTGCGAGAAAAAAAATGGTCCGTAATCTGGACCGAAAAAAAGGGATGAAAAGTATGCGATTGTCATGCGAGTTTAATGCGATTTTTTTAATCGCACCATCCGTTTTACATCCGTATGACATCCGTATGCAATCCGGTTTTTTTCTCTGTAACTATTTTTATACAGTCATTTACAGGACTATTTGCAGTGTTCTATGCCACAGAATGGTAAGGTATCCGTAAAAAACGGATGGAATACGGATGGTCCGTTTTCCATGTGTTTTTTTTCTCGCACCCATTGACTTGCATTGGCGAGTCTCATCCGAGAATCGCAGCAATACGCAGCATGCTGCGATTTTTTTCTCAGTCTAATTTCGGCCGAGAAAAAAAATCGCAAATGAAAAGACACCTATTGAATGACATTGGTCCGAGTGCAATTCGATTTTTTATCGGATTGCACTCGTCCGTTTTCCTCGCAAGTGGAAATGAGCCCTAAAAAAGAAAAATGGCAATTGTCATCAACCACTGAAGTGATCTGATGCTATCACTCCAGCTCCACTCAACATCTTGCCAGCACAGCCATGGGGTGAAGGACGAAAGAAAGACGCTGTCGATTCTGAGGATAGGGGGGAAACTCCGACCATTTATTTGTGGAAAGGTGGGAAAATGCTTTAACCCCTTCCCGACCTGTGACACAGCGTATGCGTCATGAAAGTCGGTGCCAATCCGACCTGTGACGCATATGCTGTGTCACAGAAAGATCGCGTCCCTGCAGATCGGGTGAAAGGGTTAACTCCCATTTCACCCGATCTGCAGGGACAGGGGGAGTGGTAGTTTAGCCCAGGGGGGGTGGCTTCACCCCCTCGTGGCTACGATCGCTCTGATTGGCTGTTGAAAGTGAAACTGCCAATCAGAGCGATTTGTAATATTTCACCTAAAAAAATGGTGAAATATTACAATCCAGCCATGGCCGATGCTGCAATATCATCGGCCATGGCTGGAAATACTAATGTGCCCCCACCCCACCCCTCCGATCGCCCCCCCAGCCCCCCGATCTGTGGCCCGCTCCCCTCCGTCCTGTGCTCCGCTCCCCCGTCCTCCTGTCCGCTCCCCCCGTGCTCCAATCACACCCCCCGCGCTCCAATCAAACCCCCCCGCACTCCGATCCCCCCCCGTGCTCCGAACCACCCCCCCTGCACACCGATCCCCCCCCCCTGCACACCGATCCACCCGCCCGCACACCGATCACTCTCCCCCATGCTCCGATCCCTCCCCCCCCGTGCTCCGACGCCCCCCCGTGCCCTGATCTCCCCCCCCTGTGCCCTGATCTCCCCCCCTTATACTTACCGATCCTGGCGGGGTCCGTCAGTCTTCTTCCCCGAGCGCCGCCATGTTCCAAAATGGCGGGCGCATGCGCAGTGCGCCCGCCGAATCTGCCGGCCGGCAGATTCGTTCCAATGTGAATTTTGATCACTGTGATATAATCTATCACAGTGGTCAAAATAAAAAAACAGTAAATGACCCCCCCCATTTGTCCCCCATAGATAGGGACAATAATAAAATAAAGAATTTTTTTTTTTTTCACTAAGGTTGGAGTTAGAACTAGGGTTAGGGTTAGGGGTAGGGTTAGGGGTAGGGTTAGGGTTAGGGTTAGGGTTAGGGGTAGGGTTAGGGGTAGGGTTAGGGGTAGGGTTAGGGGTAGGGTTAGGGTTAGGGTTAGGGTTAGGGGTAGGGTTAGGGGTAGGGGTAGGGGTAGGGTTAGGGGTAGGGTTAGGGGTAGGGTTAGGGGTAGGGTTAGGGTTAGGGTTTCGGTATGTGCACACGTATTCTGGTCCTCTGCGGATTTTTCTGCAGCGGATTTGATAAATCCGCAGTGCTAAACCGCTGCCGATTTATGGCAGATTTACCGCGGTTTTTCTGCGCATTTCACTGCGGTTTTACAACTGCGATTTTCTATTGGAGCAGTTGTAAAACCGCTGTGGAATCCGCAGAAAGAAGTGACATGCTGCGGAATGTAAACCGCTGCGTTTCCGTGCAGTTTTTCCGCAGCATGTGTACAGCGATTTTTGTTTCCCATAGGTTTACATTGAAATGTAAACTCATGGGAAACTGCTGCGGATCCGCAGCGTTTTCCACAGCGTGTGCACATACCTTTAGAATTAGGCTATGTGCACACGGTGCGGATTTGGCTGCGGATCCGCAGCGGATTGGCCGCTGCGGATCCGCAGCAGTGTTCCATCAGGTTTACAGTACCATGTAAACCTATGGAAAACCAAATCCGCTGTGCCCATGGTGCGGAAAATACCGCACGGAAACGCTGCGTTGTATTTTCCGCAGCATGTCAATTCTTTGTGCGGATTCCGCAGCGTTTTACACCTATTCCTCAATAGGAATCCGCAGGTGAAATCCGCAGGTAAAACGCAGTGCCTTTTACCCGCGGATTTTTCAAAAATGGTGCGGAAAAATCTCACACGAATCCGCAACGTGGGTACATAGCCTTAGGGTTAGGGTTGGGTTGGAATTAGGGTTGTGGTTAGGGTTAGGGGTGTGTTGGGGTTAGGGTTGTGGTTAGGGGTGTGTTGCGGTTAGGGTTGTGGTTAGGGTTACGGCTACAGTTGGGATAAGGGTTAGGGGTGTGTTGGAGGTAGAATTGAGGGGTTTCCACTGTTTAGGCACATCAGGGGGTCTCCAAACGCAACATGGCGCCACCATTGATTCCAGCCAATCTTTTATTCAAAAAGTCAAATGGTGCTCCTTCCCTTCCGAGCCCCGACGTGTGCCCAAACAGTGGTTTACCCCCACATATGGGGTATCAGTGTACTCAGGACAAACTGGGCAACAATTACTGGGGTCCAATTTCTCCTGTTACCCTTGAGAAAATAAAAAATTGCTTGCTAAAACATCATTTTTGAGGAAAGTAAAATGATTTTTTATTTTCACGGCTCTGCGTTGTAAACGTCTGTGAAGCACTTGGGGGTTCAAAGTGCTCACCACATATCTAGATAAGTTCCTTGGGGGGTCTAGTTTCCAAAATGGGGTCACTTGTGGGGGGTTTCTACTGTTTAGGCACACCAGGGGCTCTGCAAACGCAACGTGACGCCCGCAGACCATTCCATCAAAGTCTGCATTTCAAAACGTCACTACTTGACTTCCGAGCCCCGACATGTGCCCAAACAGTGGTTTACCCCCACATATGGGGTATCAGCGTACTCAGGACAAACTGGGCAACAATTACTGGGGTCCAATTTCTCCTGTTACCCTTGAGAAAATAAAAAATTGCTTGCTAAAACATCATTTTTGAGGAAAGAAAAATGATTTTTTATTTTCACGGCTCTGCGTTGTAAACGTCTGTGAAGCACTTGGGGGTTCAAAGTGCTCACCACATATCTAGATAAGTTCCTTGGGGGGTCTAGTTTCCAAAATGGGGTCACTTGTGGGGGGTTTCTACTGTTTAGGCACACCAGGGGCTCTGCAAACGCAACGTGACGCCCGCAGACCATTCCATCAAAGTCTGCATTTCAAAAGTCACTACTTCCCTTCTGAGCCCCGACGTGTGCCCAAACAGTGGTTTACCCCCACATATGGGGTATCAGCGTACTCAGGAGAAACTGGACAACAACTTTTGGGGTCCAATTTCTCCTGTAACCCTTGGGAAAATAAAAAATTCTGGGCTAAAAAATTATTTTTGAGGAAAGAAAACGTATTTATTATTTTCACTGCTCTGTGTTATAAACTTCTGTGAAGCACTTGGGGGTTCAAAGTGCTCACCTCACATCTAGATAAGTTCCTTTCGGGGTCTAGTTTCTAAAATGGGGTCACTTGTGGGGGGTTTCTACTGTTTAGCCACATCAGGGGCTCTGCAAACGCAACGTAACGCCCGCAGAGCATTCCATCAAAGTCTGCATTTCAAAATGTCACTACTTGACTTCCGAGCCCCGACATGTGCCCAAACTGTGGTTTACCCCCACATATGGGGTATCAGCGTACTCAGGAGAAACTGTACAACAACTTTTGGGGTCAAATTTCTCCTGTTACCCTTGGGAAAATAATAAATTGCAGGCTAAAAGATCATTTTAGAGAAAATAAAATTTTTATTTTATTTTCATGGCTCTGCGTTATAAACTTCTGTGAAGCACTTGGAAGTTCAAAGTCCTCACCACACATCTAGATTAGTTCCTTTGGGGGTCTAGTTTCCAAAATGGGGTCATATGTGGGGGATCTCCAATGTTTAGGCACACAGGGGCTCTCCAAACGTGACATGGTGTCCGCTAATGATTGGAGCTAATTTTCCATTTAAAAAGCCAATTGGCGTGCCTTCCCTTCCGAGCCCTGCCGTGCGCCCAAACAGTGGTTTACCCCCACATATGGGGTATCAGCGTACTCAGGACAAACTGGACAACAACATTTGCGGTCCAATTTCTCCTATTACCCTTGGCAAAATAGGAAATTCCAGGCTAAAAATCATTTTTGAGGAAAGAAAAATTATTTTTTATTTTCATGGCTCTGCATTATAAACTTCTGTGAAGCACCTGGGGGTTTAAAGTGCTCAATATGCATCTAGATAAGTTCCTTGGGGGGTCTAGTTTCCAAAATGGGGTCACTTGTGGGGGAGCTCCAATGCATAGGCACACAGGGGCTCTCTAAACGCGACATGGTGTCCGCTAACAATTGGAGCTAATTTTCCATTCAAAAAGTCAAATGGCGCGCCTTCCCTTCCGAGCCCTGCCGTGTGCCCAAACAGTGGTTTACCCCCACATATGAGGTATCGGCGTACTCGGGAGAAATTGCCCAACAAATTTTAGGATTCATTTTATCCTATTGCCCATGTGAAAATGAAAAACTGAGGCGAAAAGAATTTTTTTGTGAAAAAAAAAAGTACTTTTTCATTTTTACAGATCAATTTGTGAAGCACCTGAGGGTTTAAAGTGCTCAATATGCATCTAGATAAGTTCCTTGGGGGGTCTAGTTTCCAAAATGGGGTCATTTGTGGGGGAGCTCCAATGTTTAGGCACACGGGGGCTCTCCAAACACGACATGGTGTCCGCTAACGATGGAGATAATTTTTCATTCAAAGAGTCAAATGGCGCTCCTTCCCTTCCGAACCTTACCATGTGCCCAAACAGTGGTTTACCCCCACATGTGAAGTATCGGTGTACTCAGGAGAAATTGCCAAACAAATTTTAGGATCCATTTTATCCTGTTGCCCATGTGAAAATGAAAAAAATTGAGGCTAAAAGAATTTTTTTGTGAAAAAAAAGTACTTTTTCATTTTTACGGATCAATTTGTGAAGCCCCCGGGGGTTCAAAGTTCTCACTATGCATCTAGATAAGTTCCTTGGGGCGTCTAGTTTCCAAAATGGGGTCACGTGTGGGGGAGCTCCAATTTTTAGGCACACGGGGGCTCTCCAAACGTGACATGGTGTCCGCTAAAGAGTGGAGCCAATTTTTCATTCAAAAAGTCAAATGGCGCTCCTTCCCTTCCAAGCCCTGCCGTGCGCCCAAACATTGGTTTACCCCCACATATGAGGTATCAGCGTACTCAGGACAAATTGGACAACAACTTTCGTGGTTCAGTTTCTCCTTGTACCATTGGGAAAATAAAAAAAATGTTGCTAAAAGATAATTTTTGTGACTAAAAAGTTAAATGTTCATTTTTTCCTTCCATGTTGCTTCTGCTGCTGTGAAGCACCTGAAGGGTTAAAAAACTTCTTGAATGTGGTTTTGAGCACCTTGAGGGGTGCATTTTTTAGAATGGTGTCACTTTTGGGTATTTTCATCCATATAGACCCCTCAAACTGACTTCAAATGTGAGGTGGTCCCTAAAAAAAATGGTTTTGTAAATTTCGTTGTAAAAATGAGAAATCGCTGGTCAAATTTTAACTCTTATAACTTCCTAGCAAAAAAAAATGTTGTTTCCAAAATTGTGCTGGTGTAAAGTATACATGTGGGAAATGTTATTTATTAACTATTTTGTGTCACATAACTCTCTGGTTTAACAGAATAAAAATTCAAAATGTGAAAATTGCGAAATTTTCAAAATTTTCGCCAAATTTCCGTTTTTATCACAAATAAACGCAGAATTTATTGACCTAAATTTACCACTAACATGAAGCCCAATATGTCACGAAAAAACAATCTCAGAACCGCTAGGATCCGTTGAAGCGTTCCTGAGTTATTACCTCATAAAGGGACACTGGTCAGAATTGCAAAAAACGGCCAGGTCATTAAGGTCAAAATAGGCTGGGTCATGAAGGGGTTAATATAATCTCATCTCAATCTATATTGCAAATCGTTAATAAACATTATAACATTTTTGGTACAACCCAAAACACAGCCCTTAATCTTCCTGGATCTTGTAGTTCCCAACATCACAATGCCCTTCTTTTACCACCGCCAGTAGCTATGCGCCCAAGCTAGAGTGGGATATTTGGCTTAATGGGGTTGTCAGGTCCAAATCGAAAAGTCTTCAGTCCCTCTGTGTGACTGTGCACTGCAGGGATTCGCTGGTTTCTGAACCGGGACTGGAGGGTATGTTTGAGTTATACATGCTCCAGGCCAGAGACCGTCTAGTGGGCGAGGCCTCGCTCCATACACATTATGATATTGATAACCAATTAGAACTGTGGAAGTCCAACACTTATCTATTTAATATTAATAACCTTTCTAATTTTTTTCTCTCTTCTTCTTTTTCTCTGTTTTTTCTCTCTTTTCATCTCCTTATTTTATCCCTTTTTTTCTTTAGTTCTCTGTCTCATTCTTCCTTATTTACATTTCTTTTTTCTTTTTTTGACTTTTCTTTTTCTTTGTTTGTTCTTGTACTTCTTATTTTTTTCCTCCTGTCTTTCGTCCTTTCATTCTATCTAAAATTCTTTGTTTCTTTGTCTTTTCTACCTTTTTCTTTGTCTTGTTTATTTTTTCTTCTTTGTCTTTAAGTATTGGAGGCAGTGTAGAGAAAACTGCTGGGGTCAGATGCCTTTTTTCCTTACTTTGTTCCACATCTTTGGCAGTTTGTTTTCATAGCTGATTCCATGGGAATATTCTTTGAAAAAAAAAAAAAAAAAAAAGGATGTATCTGCCAGAACAACATCAATGTGTTTCTATTGCTCTTTCTTTTTTTCACATTTTGAAATTGTTAGAAATGACTGATCTACAACAGATTTTTCTTGTGAGAAAATTTCCCTTTACTGAATTCTTACAATTATTGTGCTGACCAAAAAATGAAGATGAAGAATATTGTAACTACAGAATAGAAATAAAATATCACTCTATGACTGAGCTGTCCAGAGCAATGTGCGGGCCTCTTATTGAAACGATTTAAGAGGGCCCTCATGATTTTATGTATGAAAAAGACACTTTTTCCACATATTCTGGATTTTTTATGAGTCCATTCAGGGTTCAAATAATTATTTCTCTTTCTTTATTTTATTCTCTATTTTTCTTTGTTTCCTAGTTTTCCCTTTCTCTTTTGCACTCTGTCTTTATTCCTCTCTTTCTCACATTCTCATTCTTTCTTTCTCTCTCCCTCTGTTTTTGTCTTTCTCACTCACTCGTTCTATCTTTTTCAAAATAAAATGCTCTCTTTCTCTTTTTTTTTCAAAATGAAATGCTCTAATGCTTTTCATTTTTAGGTGCTGGAGCCAACAACATATCGTAAGAGCAGGTGTAGATGATGAAGTAAGGATGCAGTGTAGGAAACTAGCAGGTGCGTAGAATGCAGTGACATGCAGGAGGCAGAACAAGGGTTCGCAGGTTTCTTTATAATAAACAATGAGAAAAGCAGGGGGGTAAAATATAGGTTCACGGGTGTAGGGGAAAACAGTAAAGAGGAAACAATGGTTCAACTTGTCAGTCTCTGCGTCCTGGAAGAAGGTGGCTGGAAGATTCCTCGGTGGCGCCGCAGGTGGCGTGAGATGTCTCCAATCCGGTCTCCTAGAAAAGAGATGCACTGCCTCTGCACGGTGACAAGTCCTCTGGGTTCTTCGCCACGTGGTCTCCTGGTCCCGGTACGAGATGCTGTATGGGGGCAAGTACCCTGCACAGCGAGTGAAACAAACAGTTAAGCAATCAAGGCCGCAGGTGAAGCACATAGTTCAGCGACAGCAACCGCAGGCACAGTCCAGCACTCAGTGTGCACCGCTGGAGTATTACCGAGCGGGGCCTCTGAGGGTCAGTGGAACGGTCGTGGGTCTGTCTCAGTCACAGTGCGGTGCAGGGGTCTCTCTGAGCTGAGCAACGTTCATCTGGATTGGATTGTTAACCTTGTAAAGCGGCCCCTATAGCTGGCGTGGGTCAGTAGAGAGGGAGTCAACCATCTCAGTACTCACACGCTGATTCCCCGCCAAAAGTCTTGTCTCCTTGCGCTCTGCTCTATTTAAGTAGGCCCCGCCCCCTCTGTCAGGTGTCCTGGTCTGCTCCGGTCAGAAATCTCTTCCCCCAGGAATAATGGTGACAGCCCCAACAGTTCCAGCCCAGAAATGCAAAAGGGAGCGTCAGCCCAGTCCACCTCCCTACAGCAGCACTAAATGTGTGAGGGCCCCATAACAAAGATGCCCAGGGCCCTTCATATTTTATATACGGAATAGACACTTTTTTCCACATATTCTGGATTTTTTTCAGTCCAATCATGGTTACTATACTTATTTCCCTCTTGCTGACTTCATCTACTGAGCGGAGTTGGACATTAAGACAAATCAATGAGACTTCTCAGTGCACCTACGTAGGACATGATAATAACTGATATGTCAGAAGTCGCCGAGCACCAGAAGATCTCATTCTGAACACAGGAAACCAAGACGTTCTCCCTCTTGTCTTTCTATAGACATCCGTCAGCTAAACTAAGATTTGTAAATCTAACCAGATTATGACAAATGAATTTCAGTTTTAAAAAATTTACCAAAATTCGTTCACTTGAAAATTATTTCTCCAATTTTTTTATGGGCATGCAAATGTGACAGTAAATATGTGAAATGTTTTTTTCTTTTCTTTATTTCCTTCTTTCTGCCTCATTCTTTCTTTTTCTTTCCTTCTTTTCTTTGCGTCTTTTTCTTTCCTTTCTTTTTTCTTGTCTTCTTTTTTCTTGTTTTTTCCCCATCTTTCTTTACGTTTTTTTTAAATAAAATCCTCCAATGTTTCTCATTTTTAAGTATTGGAGCCAACATAGAAAAAACTCTTGGAGTCAAAAGGTCAGATTTCTTTCCTTGCTCCCATGCCGCCTCTTTCTCTCCTCCTTCCATTCCCCGTTCTCTCCGCTCCCTCCACCCTTCCATCCACTCCCTCCCCCCTTTCCTACCCTTCCTTACCTTCCCTACACTCCTTCCCTTCCTTCCATTCCCCTTCCCTACCCTCCCTCTGCTTTTCCGCCCCTCCATCCCTCCTTCCCTACTCTCCCTCCCCTTCCTCCATTCCCCAGTCCCTGTCTCACCTCCCTCCTTTCCTTTCTCCCTTCTCTGTCTCCCCTCCCTCGCTCTATTTCCTCCCTTTTTTGTTCTTCCCTCTCTTTCTTTCTCTTTTTTCTTTTTACAATCACTGCTGTATAGCTTCCATGGGCTGTTCCTTAATTACTTCCCTCCGTTTATGTGTCTTGAATGCGCCATATGCATCATTGACCAACCCGGTTATAAAGAGGGTTAAGACAAAGCTGAAATTCATAAGGATTCCTAAAAAAAAAATAAGAAGAAAAGAACTTTGAGGAAAATAAATGCATTGAAGAATTTTAACTAAAACCTAGAAACCCAGAATATTAATGACTGAAGCGCCATAAGCTGTGTCCTCTGCATTAATCATGAGGCAGTCAGGAGCAGTTTATTTACATATTATCACACTTATTTTGTGTCATTTTGCATATTTTCCTAATGAAGTTATTAAAATGAACTGTCAGAGCCAGGTTGTAGCTAATGAGCGCATTATATTAAAAACACAGCGTGCAGATTAAATTACATTTAAAAATGAACAGTTTGCAGAATTTTCGTTGTTCTGTATAATTTAGTGCATTTTATTACCTTTTGTGTATTTTAGAAATAATTTGACACAGTAAAGTAGATGTAGAATGCAGTTCAATATTTTCTGGGAATGCTCACAAGGCAAACAAGGGGCAAGTATGGGCCCATCAGGCCAGGACAAGGGGAAGGTGCAGTGGGTGGCCACCTAGGGCGATGAGTTCTTTAAGGTACAGTGAAGTTGTACATGACACAAGGTCAACCTAGTGTCAACAGATTTGGCTTAGGCTAAATTTATGTGCAGAGATCCATAGTACCTCCTGGTTTTCAGTCTAGTACCTCTTTACAAGGAGCTGGATTTTACAATACAGACTTCCAGGATACAACCTCAGAGTAGTTGGTCAAATCAACACGTTAGGAATCCAAGACGTTAGGCCAAAATGAGATCTGAGTAGCAATACGGGATTAGCTGGGATATGAGCAGACATTGTTCACTCAAGAAAGCAGGTACACAGAAGGTCCAGGAAGACCGAATTCATTCAAAGTGGAACACAAGCCAAATATCAGGGCAGGCAGAGGACAAAAATCAAACAGAAGCTATAAAATCTTATTGCTCGGTTAAATCCTTAACCACCGGAGCTTTTTTCGGTTTTGCGTTTTTCACTCCCCACCTTCCCAGAGCCATAACTTTTTTTTTCCAATATGGCCATGTGAGGGCTTATTTTTTGTGGGACTAGTTGTACTTTTGAAAGACAACATTGCTTTTACCATGTCGTGTACTAAAAAACGTGAAAAAAAATTCCAAGTGCGGTGAAATTGCAAAAAAAGTGTAATCCCACACTGGCTTTTTCTTTGGCTTTTTTGCTAGTTTCACCAAATGGTAACACTGACCTGCTAATATAATTCTCCAGGTGATTACGAGTTCATAGACATCAAACATGTCTAGGTTATGTTTTATCTAAGTGGTGAAAAAAAATTCCAATCTTTGCTAACAAAAAAAAAATTGCGCTATTTTCCGATACCTGTAGCGTCTCCATTTTTCGTGATCTGGGGTTGGGTGAGGACTTATTTTTTGCATGCCGAGCTGACGTTTTTAATTATACCATTTTGGTGCAGATACGATCTTTTGATCGCCTGTTATTGCATTATTATTATTATTTATATAGCACCATTAATTCCATGGTGCTGTAAATGAGAAGGGGTTACATCAAATTACAGATATCACTTACAGTAAACAAAACTAACAATGACGGACTGATACAGAGGGAAGAGGACCCTGCCCTTGCGAGCTTACATTCTACACAGCGACCAAAAAAAGTGTAATTCTGGTGTTTTGACTATTTTTTTATCGCTATGCCATTTAGCGATCAGGTTGATCCTTTTTTTTTATTCATAGATCGGGTGATTCTGAATGCAGCTATACCAAATATGTGTAGGTTTAAATTTTTTTTTTTTACTGTTTTATTTTAAATGGGGCGAAAGGAGGGTGATTTAAACTTTTTTTTTTTTTCATATTTTAAAAAACTTTATTTATTTATTTATTTATTTTACTTTTGGCATGCTTCAATAGCCTAGAAGCTGCCACAACTTGATCGGCTCTGCTACATAGAGGCGATGCTCAGATCGCCTCTATGTAGCAGAATGACTGCATTGCTATGAGCGCCGACCACCGGGTGGCGCTAATTAGCATTCCAGCATCAACAACCATAGAAGTCTCAAGGAGACCTCTGGTTGTCATGCTGATTCACCGATGACCCCCGATGATGTGATGGGGTCACTGGTGCACACATTTGCGGCAGGATTGTCGGAAGTCCTTGTTAAATGCCGCTGTCAGAGTTTGACAGCGGCATTTAACTAGTTAATAGGCATGGGTGAATTGCGATTCCACCCACGCCTATTGCAGGCATGTCAGCTGTTCAAAACTGCTGACATGTCCCAGCTTTGATGTGGGCTCACCGCCGGAACCCACATCAAAGCGGGGGTACTACCATCAGACGTACTATTCCATCCGATGGCAGAAAGGGGTTAAATACCATTCAATATGACCCCTTAAAAGCATATGGGCATTGACTGGGCAAAAAAATACCAGTACATGTGCTGGCCCTTTAATAAACACCAATCAGTATTGCTTAGAGAGTGGAAATAGCTGTTTCAAAAGGTACATATATCACCAATAATAATTTAATCAGCACAATGCGAAATAGTCATAAAAAATGTCTATCTTTATTAAAAATAATAAAATAATAATAAAGATATCATGGTTAAACATGATCATAAGATATTAAAAGGGCAGCACTGGTGGTAATGCGAGATGAAACAAAGGAAAATAACATGAGTGGGGGGAAAAAGCGAGGTCGAGGTGGAAGGGGGAATAGGCTTGGTGTTCGACATGTATGTGGGTTAGGTGGTAATGTGAATGAAAACTCAACTAAACAAACACCATCTCATCCCATCCAAAGACCACTGACAACATCTATTAAGACCGGCCTACATAGACTCGATTTCTTTGGCAGCCACACAGCGGTACACCATGTAGATGAGGCTCAGAAAGAGCATGTGCCCGAGTGGATGGCAAGTGCTGCATCAAGTGGCCTCTCCTCCTTTTCCTCCACCTTAACATCACACACAGTACAATCCTCAGAGGTGGCACCCCAATTACCCTTGTTTCCCCCCACGTCAAAAATTTCCAAACGCCCAACTGACTGTGGGGAACCTCAGATGGGCCATTCTGAAGAGCTGATCACACTTTGTATTCCATGGGCATCAGAGGTGTGCTCCAAAGAATCAGAATCCAGAGGAGGAAAGCATCTGCACCAGTGCCCAAAATTTGTTCATGTTGAATCCGAGGCTGGACGAAATAGGGTCCAAGCAGAATCCAGACCCTCGTCACCAGACATTAACCACCAAGAGTGGAGGTGATCCTGATGAGACTCAGATACCAGAGGCTCATGTGGACTATACTGTGGTGTCAGAGCAGGAAGAGGAGGAGGAGGGTGACTCTCACGGTGAGGAGTGTGAGAATAAAGAATGACAATGAGCTTGTAGATCCTACTTGGTGTGAACCCAGAGGTACGCAACTAAGTAGTTCAGCAGAGGAAATGGAGGAGGAAGATGAGGAGGTAACATTGCAGCTTGCCACACAGACACGAAGTGATGCAACCAAGACAAGCACCGCATCTTCAGCCCAAACTATGGCTGTGGCCAGCACAGATTGCAAGTGTGCAGTTCACAGGGATGGCAGGGGTTGCCTTGCCTGGGTGTTTGTGAGATCACAAAAGATGACCTAACATACGTTATTGGTCGAATTTGTGAAAAAAAAACTCAGTAGAGACAAATATTTTGCCAACTAATAATTTGACAACTACATGCATGAACCGACACATATGCAATCAACATGCCTTAGTGTGGGAATCTCACTGCGCTAAAATGTGGACTAGTAGGCCTCGCCAACCACCAGCTGTCCCTTCAACACCATCTACTGCTTCTTCCTTCTCCATCACCATTCAAAGTTTTCAAGCAGTTCTCTGCCTCTGCCTCCTCCAACTCCTCTATGGCCTCCACCTGTGCCCTCAACTCTCCCTTCAGCAGACACACATTCCAATAGTGCATATAGAATTTCCCCCAGCTCCATACTGCGCAGCCATGGCTCACCACAAGCAGGCAATGTTTAAATTAATATGCCTTGGAGATCTCAGTCACACAGGACAAGAGTTATGGACAGGTATCCAGGCCGAGTTAGAACAATGGCTTTCTCCACTAAACCTTGAGCCAGGGAAGGCCGTGTGCGATAATGGTGCAAACCTGGTGGTGGCCCTACCCCACGACAGGAGAGGATGGCGCAGAAGTATCTGGAGCTCAATATCAATGCCATAGAGGAGGGGTTTGAAACCTTTTCCATTTTGGTCTTCAAAAATAGAAGAGTGGCCTGGGCTCGCCTGTCATGCTTTGGAGGTTTTGTCATGTCCGGCAGCCAGCATTCTCTCAGAACGTGTCTTCAGCACTGCTGGTGGCATCCTGATGGATAAGCATATCTGGCTGTCCCCTCAAAGTCTATACTGCCTAACTTTCATAAAAATGAACAAGTCATGGATCTCCGATGACTTTTGCACCCCAGTCGCAGATTAGGCAGACTAGGCGATGGTGTCATTTTTAATGTCATGTATTGATCTCCCGTTATTGCAGTCTGTCTTTGTTGTGGCTTATGTGCTATTATGTGAAATGTGAAGACTCCAAGTAAGATAAGGAGGTAAATATTAGTCTAAACACTAATTAAACCTTTTTTTATTTGCAATATTTAAATATTTATCCCTACCCTACATAGTTGTAGTAATATGTAATGGTGCATGCAAGCTTGTGCTCAATGAAGATCACGCTACTCTGGGCATAAGTAAAGAACTACATGACATGATACTAAGTAATATTAGCCTCACATGCTCTTTGTATTTTTTGCACAATGCTAGATCAAAGATCTTTATTTGTTAAGCAAGAGATGTGTCGCCAAAAAACAAAACGTAAATATGAAAGAATAAAATACAAATTCTGTAAATGCAAAATAAGTGAATCAAAACACAGAGAAGCAAAACGTGAGACAAACCGACAAGTTATAGAAATAATACAATATAGTGAAAATTAAGCGGTTGCATAAAAATGTGTAAAAACTCTTGCAAAGTGCAAATACATCTGAAAAAATCACGACAGTAAGCGAGGAAATTGTGTAGACGGTGTGAATAAAGAAATATTGATTGTGTAGAGAAGGATTTACTGATGGAGACACTTAGTGGTGAAGTTAGGGCTGAAGATATATGTGAACTCCTGGAATCAGGCTTATTAAATCTGCATTAATCAGTGATAAATGCCCTAATAAGAGAACAATCTAAGATCAAATCAATTAGGGGAGCAATATATGTCCCATAAAACGCCATTCTGGAACAATGGAAACTCAACGAAGCGTTCACATTCCCAGACAAGGAGTATTGGATCAAAAATTGAGTTTGATTAACAATTATAATAATAATTTTTATTATTTCGCAGCACTTTACAATTAAGCGGGGATATGTGCAGACAATAAATTCAGTACAAGTTAAGACAATTTAAACAGTGACATTAGGGGTGAGGTCCCTGCTCGCAAGCTTACACTCTACAAGGAAATGGGGGGACACAATAGGTGAAAAGTGCTTGTTATTTCAGGTCTGGCAATTATAATAAATAGGGATTTTCATCTAAAGCTGCATGATCCGGTCATCATCCCGTGTGTTTAAGTGCAATAGTCAAGTATCAAGTGCAGATATCGTGTGCATGGAGGGTGTGGAGACAGATGAATAGTAGGGTGCAGATTCACATGCAGATAATATTTGGAAGGAGGGAACAGGACAAAGTTAGTTTACTGAGTAGTTGATTTGGTAGGCTTGTTTGAAGAGATGGGTTTTCAAAGTGCGCTTGAATAGGTCGGGGCTAGGTATCAGTCTGATCGTCTGGGGAAGTGCATTCCAGAGAGCTGGCGCAGCACGAGAGAAGTCTTGGAGACGGAGGTGCGAGGTTCGGATTATGGGGGATGTTAGTCTTACGTCATTTGTAGAATGGAGGGCACATGTAGGGCGATAGACGGAGATGAGAGAGGAGATATAAGGCGGTGCACAACTGTGGAGAGCTTTGTGGGTGAGAAAGATGAGTTTATACTGGACCCTGTAGCGAATGGGTAGCCACTCTATTGTAAGAGGTCAGACTAAAATTATCAAGGACTCACCAAGAATACTTTGAATTGCAGAGTTGTGCTATTTCCTTACTTCACTACAACCAATTGGTTCCCCTTTTTTGGAGCCATCAGAGTGAACGATGAGTAAATGAGGCCTCAGTGAGGGACAAAAGTGTGAAGCTCAGTTGGGTTAATGTAAAAAAATATTTAGATATGTATTTATGGCAGCCAAATTGAGCTTCTGCTCCACTTCTGGCACAGGATTACTGGCAGAGAGACTTCTGACAATGGGAATGTTAGAGTTGGGAGTCAATTTTAAGAGATTTATAATTTAAGGGGTTTCCATGGCTCACGGTAAATGAGCTCAATTCCAGAGAGAGAATGTATCAGAGGACTCTCAACCTCTTCCTGCTGCCCAAAATCCTACATGGAGCAAGCTGGGCTATTCCATCTATGGTATGTTACAGATGTCCTAATTTCTAGAGGTGACCATGATAATTAGTCCTGGAAATAAGTGGAGAGGAATTTTTACATGCAACTTTGCGCATGATCCTGTGTGTCTACAACAAGCGCATGTAACTGAGAATCTTGCAGAACAGAAAATTAATAAAACGATTGTTGGAGAGCTGATGTTTCATGTTAACACGGCATTCATTGAGTGCCAAACCCATATAATTGCTCATGTTTCTTTGAGGTGATTACTCCATATTCTTGGCTTTTGCACTTGTTAACTATGGCTTTAAGTGGAGGAACCTGATGACTAAAAGGGGGTTCTCACCGTTATGGCCATGTAGTGTATGTACAGCTTTCATATATGAGAGTTCTATGCATCTTTACTCCATAGACATAGTAAACCATGTGGTTCCTTACCACAGGCATTAATAACTATTGCTACATGTGAGGCTCTTCGTTCAAGACTGCGTCAACATAAAAATAATTATTTTGACCATTTTAGGAGCCACCAGCTTTACTGTTGCAATAAGATAGCATAAACAGTGCCATATATATTGTCATAGGCATTTGTGCACTGTGGCCTTTAAAATTCTCAGGAGTCATCAATCTCCCGCCTCGGGTTGTTTATCTGTATTGGCAAGGGAGTAAAATGGCTCCTTCGTAAAATGTGTTTTATCTGTTATTGTGCTGAGTTGTGGCCGCGCTCCCAGGGCTTCATCTCTAATTAACAAGCCAGTGTTTCCTCTTCAAATTCTATGTTTCTTACTATCCAGAAGCTCGTCGTGGGTTGTGAGCTTCAGCCAATTACACATGGAAAATTCTGCAGATGTAAAACTTACAGAGAACATTAAATTCATTGTTTGAGTGGAGGTTTATGAATTATATCACTTCAGATGCAGATGAGCTGCATGGATCTTCTACAGCAGCATCAAAGAGGCTCTCTTCTCAAAAAACGCAGGATGGACTGACTAGATGGCATTTAGGGTTGGTCTCAAGGACTATGGTCATAGACTTTACTTGAAGCTAAATATACAGTGGGGAAAAAGTATGTAGTCAGCCACCAATTGTGCAAGTTCTCCCACTTAAAATGTTGAGAGAGGCCTGCAATTGACATGATAGGTAGACCACAACTATGTCAAAATGAGAAAACAAATCCAGAAAATCACATTGTCTGATTTGGCAAGATTTATTTTGCACACTATGGTGGAAAATAAGTATTTGGTCACCTAAAAACATGCAAGATTTCTGTCTCACAGACCTGTAACTTCTTCTTTAAGAGGCTCCTCTGTCCTCCACTCATTACCTGTAGTAATGGAACCTGTTTGAACTTGTTGTCACTATGAAAGACACCTGTCCACAACCTCAAATACATGTAGAAAAGCCACAGAGACACCATCATGTGTTTCTCAACGCAAGCAATGAATAGCCAGGTCTTTCACCGGGAAGGAACAACCACTGGAAGGGCAGCATCCAATAAAGGAAAACCACCTATGCCAAAACATGGTATCCATCCACAGACAGCTGTTTCGGGGTATTTGCCCCTCATCAGTGTGGAGTAGGAAACTGGCTATTAGGAGCAGTGCCTAGTGAAAAGACTATAAACATAAGGATGAATGACCTCAGCAGGATCAAAACATCCAACACCGTGGAGACACCATCACGTGTTTCTCAACGCAGTGATCCAGAACACTGCCCCCATCCCTAAAGGGAAATATGCGAATGCATGTAGAAAAGCCGCGGAGACACCATCCCGTGTTTCTCAACGCAGTGATCCAGAACACTGCCCCCATCCCTAAAGGGAAATATGCGAATGCATGTAGAAAAGCCGCGGAGACACCATCACGTGTTTCTCAACTCCACAGTGATGAGGGGCAAATACCCAGAAACAGCTGTCTGTGGATGGATACCATATTTTGGCATAGGTGGTTTTCCTTTATTGGATGCTGCCCTTCCCGTGTTTGTTCCTTCCCGGTGAAAGTCCTGGCTATTCATTGCTTGCGTTAAGAAACACGTGATGGTGTCTCTGCGGCTTTTCTACATGCAATTGCATATTTCCCTTTAGGGATGGGAGCAGTGTTCTGGATCACTGCGTTGAGAAACACGTGATGGTGTCTCCGCAGTGTTGGATGTTTTGATCTCCCCGAGGTCATTCATCCTTATGTTCACAACCTCAAATAGTCACACTCCAAACTCCACTATGGTGAAGACCAAAGAGCTGTGGAAGGACACCAGAAACAAAATTGTAGAACTGCATCAGGTTGGGAAGACAATCTGCAATAGGCAAGCAGCTTGGTGTGATGAAATCAACTGTGGGATCAATAATAAGAAAATGGAAGACATGCCAGACCACTGATAATCTCCCTCGATCTGGGGCTCCACCTGTGGGGTCGAAATGATCGCAAGAACGGTGAGCAAAAATCCCAGAACCACACAGGGGGACCTAGTAAATGACCTGCATAGAGCTGAGACAACCGTAACAAAGGCTACCATCAGTAACACACTACGTCACCAGGGACTCAGATCCTGCAGTGCCAGATGTGTCCCCATGCATATGCCAGGACATTCCCGGGTCCATCTGAAGTTTGCTAGAGAGCATTTGGATTATCCAGAAAAGTATTGGGAGAATGTCATATGGTCTGATGAAACCAAAGTAGAACTGTTGGTTAGAAACAAAACTCGTCATATTTGGAGGAGACAGAATGCTGAGTTGCATTCAAAGAACACCATACCTACTGTGAAGCATGGGGGTGGCAACATCATGCTTTTGGGCAGTTTCTCTGCAAAGGTACCAGGACGACTGATCCGTTTACATGAAAGAATGAATGGGGCCATGCATCATGAGATTCTGAGTGCAAACCTCCTTCCATCAGCAATGGCAATGAAGATGAAATGTGGAGGGGTATTTCAGCATGATAATGATCCCAACCACACCACCAGGGCAAAGAAGGAGTGGCTTCGTAAGATGCATATGAAGGTCCTGGAGTGGCCTAGCCAGTCTCCAGATCTCAACCCTATAGAAAACCTTTGGTGGGAGTTAAAAGTCCATTTTGTCCAGCGACAGGCCCAAAACATCACTGCTCTAGAGGAGATCTGCATTGAGGAATGGGCCAACATACCATCAACAGTGTGTGCCAACCTTGTGAAGACTTTACAGAAAATGTTTCACCTCTGTCATTGCCAACAAAGGATATATTACAAAATATTGAGATGAAGTTTTGTGGATGATCAAATACTTGTTTTCCACCATAATTTGCAAAATAAATCTTGCCAAATCAGACAAGGTGATTTCCTGGATTTGTTTTCCCATTTTTACTCTCAGTTGTGTTTTTTTTTTCTGGGAGAACTTGCACAATTGGTGGCTGACTAAATACTTTTTTCCCCACTGTATATAAGCGCACCCCCGCCTCCTCTGTGCCATTGTATCTTGGGTATATGGAAGCAACCTCTGAAGCTCTTGCATGCCAACCTATGGAAAATGGTCTAGAAAATGTAAAGCACAGCCTAGGAGGGAGGTGCACAGTCAATAGGTGCCCAAACCTCGATGTATAGATTATAAGTGACTAGCACACTCCAAGAAATTGTGATGCAAATAAAGGGGGGTTTATTACATACAAAGATCACAAACGTTTCGGTCTATTCTTGACCTTCATCAGTGTGCTAGAAAGAAAATATATACAGAACAAAAAATTGTAACAAAAGGGGTGTAACAAAATAAGACATGGTAAGAAAACAAAACAACAGAAGTATATACATCACGAGACACAGAGTCATAAAACATAAGAAAAATAACAATCATGGAGTGCAATCAACAAATACAGGTCTATGCATGGATGATACTGCAGATCAACGTATGTGCAAAGGAACCACAAGAATAGATCGTAAGTACCGGAATGGCGGGACTATAGAGCGGGACATTTAAAAGGTTGAAAAGATGTATGATGTGAGACCTACCTAAGTACACTTGTATGCTTGCATGAGCCCCAATATTGGATATTATATTTTGCATCTATAGTGACAAAATGAGATAATAACGTATACAGTGGTGGTGCCGTTACAGTGTACTATGTGAGACTTGATATAGACATGATATATGGGTACATACCAGTATAATGGATCTGGTAAGAATGAACCAGATAGGGTTGCAGAAGGCTGTCTATAGAAGAGAGTATAATGTAATAAATAATGGGGTATAATAGAAGCTGAAGTGAAAGTGTTATAGTAAGATGCCAACCGGCTATAATACAGGGTTACATACCCGAAAAACAGATAAGCCAAAAAAGTCTGCGGCTGTAAAGCATAAACAGCCAATCTGTAAGGGGAGAATACATAGTGAGAACAGCTGCTGAAAGGCCTGCAGGATGGGCGATCACAATCAGTGGAACTAGTATAGGGGAGGTCACGTTTAAGATGAACTTACCAGCGCACAAGGGAAGATGTGGGTATACGCGGTATCCACCGCAAGAAGGTGTGAGGTAGTGTGCCTAGTTCTTCTTTATATAGTGTGTGGAAGAGCTTGACGTGCGCGCAGTGTAAGCCGGCATGTGAACCGGAAACGGGGCGGGGCGGTGATGACGCCGGTGTCAGATGACCGCAAGGGGCGGTGACGTGCGCGTTCCACAGAAGAGAATCAAGATGGAAGTGCGTTCCAAGAAAGAGAGCGGTGGATCGCTGTGCAGGTGGCCGTAGAGTGTCACAGGCGGCAGAGGTGTGGAATCAGAACGGACGATTCTGTAGGGACAAAACTACAATTAATATAAGATGAAAAGGAAAACATGATAAATATATAGGGAATCAGGTCATTACATAGTCCATATAATGAGTAATCCAGATCAATGAACATTGCAGGTGATAAAGGCATATCACAGTATATACATATTAGTACAGTATCCATTACCAACGATAAAGGTATGTCACATCTAAATCCAATACCTGATTATATGATAGACGTGAATGGTCTGATACCATGAACCACTCTGCTATATATCTAGTATTTTTGAGACGTCAGGGTAAAGACCCCTATGGGTATAACTAATAGCCCATGGTATGAAAAAGGTGTCATACAAGTGGTATTATCAGGATAGGATACCAAGGTGCGCTTACAAAGACCTGGTGTAGGGACATCATATAAGGTTCCAAAAAGGTAAAGGTGATCTGGTCGAGGACACATCTATTTATACCCACGAACTCTTCCAGAACCATGTTCTGACATGGAAGCGCTATATTGATGATGTCTTCTGCATCTGGAGGGGTGATCTTGATTCTTTGCAAGATTTTTTTCTATTCCTTAGAACATCGTGGCCCGGATTGGACTTTACTATGACACATGACTCTTGCCAAATAAGTTTCCTAGATACATTAGTCATCAAAGATACCAATGGCAACCTTTCAACAGATTTGTACTCCAAACCCACAGATCGCAACAGTCTGTTACACTATGATAGCTTTCATCCCAAAAATATGAAGAAATCCATCCCTAAATCACAGCTACATAGAGTAACTAAAATCGTTTCCGACCCCGTAATCAAAGAACAGAGGACATCAGAGATGAAGTCCAAATTCCGAGAGAGAGGATACCCCCCACGCATCCTAGACACCGCCAACACCAACGATACCACCAGGGAAAGGGATTCTGCCATGTCACGTATTCCATTTGTGCACCAGTACCATCCTGCGGCATACAGATTATACAAAACCATTCGCCAACATTGGCATATTCTCCAAACAGCATTCCCCATGGTCAAAGAGTTTCAACACCCCTTCCTTCCGTGTTTTAAGCGGCCCCGCAACATTAAGGATAGTCTGGTTCGCACAGATATTGGTCTAATACACCCTGGGCCTTCTCAGCGATTCCTGAGCAATCCAAGAACGGGCACTTTCCCTTGTCTCAGTTGCAACCAGTGCAATAACGTAATAAAGGGCAATATCATCCACCTGTTATGATAAGGTAATTCAGTACCACAATGGACATAAAGGTCAGAGCACATACAGTGACCTGACAATAACCCAAAAACATAGAACGAGCTCTGAGACGTGGGAACTCTGCTGACCGCAATCCCTAATCCTCTCCAACCACACTAGAGGCAGCCGTGGATTGCGCCTAACGCTCCCTATGCAACTCGGCACAGCCTGAGAAACTAGCTAGCCTGAAGATAGAAAATAAGCCTACCTTGCCTCAGAGAAATACCCCAAAGGAAAAGGCAGCCCCCACATATAATGACTGTGAGTTAAGATGAAAAGACAAACGTAGAGATGAAATAGATTTAGCAAAGTGAGGCCCGACTTTCTGAACAGAGCGAGGATAGGAAAGGTAACTTTGCTGTCAACACAAAACCCTACAAAAACCACGCAAAGGGGGCAAAAAGACCCTCCGTACCGAACTAACGGCACGGAGGTACACCCTCTGCGTCCCAGAGCTTCCAGCAAGCAGGAAAAAACAAATAGACAAGCTGGACAGAAAAAACAGCAAACAAAATAGCAAAGCAGAACTTAGCTATACAGAGCAGCAGGCCACAGGAACGATCCAGGAGGAAACAGGTCCAATACTAGAACATTGACTGGAGGCCAGGATCAAAGCACTAGGTGGAGTTAAATAGAGCAGCACCTAACTACTTCACCACATCACCTGAGGAAGGAAACTCAGAAGCCGCAGTACCACTTTCCTCCACCAACGGAAGCTCACAGAGAGAATCAGCCGAAGTACCACTTGTGACCACAGGAGGGAGCTCTGCCACAGAATTCACAACAGTACCCCCCCTTTGAGGAGGGGTCACCGAACCCTCACCAGAGCCCCCAGGACGACCAGGATGAGCCATATGAAAGGCACGAACAAGATCGGGAACATGGACATCAGAAGCAAAGACCCAGGAATTATCTTCCTGAGCATAACCCTTCCACTTAACCAGATACTGGAGTTTCCGTCTTGAAACACGAGAATCCAAAATCTTCTCCAGAATATACTCCAACTCCCCCTCCACCAAAACCGGGGCAGGAGGATCAACAGATGGAACCATAGGTGCCACGTATCTCCGCAACAATGACCTATGGAATACGTTATGTATGGAAAAAGAATCTGGAAGGGTCAGACGAAAAGACACAGGATTAAGAACCTCAGAAATCCTATACGGACCAATGAAACGAGGTTTAAACTTAGGAGAGGAAACCTTCATAGGAATATGATGAGAAGATAACCAAACCAAATCCGAAACACGAAGTCGGGGACCCACACAGCGTCTGCGATTAGCGAAACGTTGAGCCTTCTCCTGGGACAAGGTCAAATTGTCCACTACATGAGTCCAAATCTGCTGCAACCTGTCCACCACAGTATCCACACCAGGACAGTCCGAAGACTCAACCTGCCCTGAAGAGAAACGAGGATGGAACCCAGAGTTGCAGAAAAACGGCGAAACCAAGGTAGCCGAGCTGGCCCGATTATTAAGGGCGAACTCTGCCAAAGGCAAAAAGGACACCCAATCATCCTGATCGGCAGAAACAAAACATCTCAGATATGTTTCCAAGGTCTGATTGGTTCGTTCGGGCTGGCCATTAGTCTGAGGATGGAAAGCCAAGTCAATGCCCATCCTACCACAAAAGGCTCGCCAAAACCTCGCAACAAACTGGGAACCTCTGTCAGAAACGATATTCTCTGGAATGCCATGTAAACGAACCACATGCTGGAAGAACAATGGCATCAATCCAGAGGAGGAAGGTAATTTAGACAAGGGTACCAAATGGACCATCTTAGAGAAGCGATCACAGACCACCCAAATGACTGACATCTTTTGAGAGACGGGAAGATCTGAAATAAAATTCATAGAGATATGTGTCCAAGGCCTCTTCGGGACCGGCAAGGGCAAAAGCAACCCACTGGCACGAGAACAGCAGGGCTTAGCCCGAGCACAAATCCCACAGGACTGCACAAAAGAACGCACATCCCGCGACAGAGATGGCCACCAAAAGGATCTAGCCACTAACTCTCTGGTACCAAAGATTCCAGGATGACCAGCCAACACCGAACAATGAACCTCAGAGATAACTTTATTCGTCCACCTATCAGGGACAAACAGTTTCTCCGCTGGGCAACGATCAGGTTTATTAGCCTGAACTTTTTGCAGCACCCGCCGCAAATCAGGGGACATGGCAGACACAATTACTCCCTCTTTGAGGATACCCGCCGGCTCAGATAAACCCGGAGAGTGGGGCACAAAACTCCTAGACAGAGCATCCGCCTTCACATTTTTAGAGCCCGGAAGGTACGAAATCACAAAGTCAAAACGGGCAAAAAACAGCGACCAATGAGCCTGTCTAGGATTCAACCGCTTGGCAGACTCGAGATAAGTCAAGTTCTTATGATCAGTCAAGACCACCACGCGATGCTTAGCTCCTTCAAGCCAATGACGCCACTCCTCGAATGCCCACTTCATGGCCAGCAACTCTCGATTGCCCACATCATAATTTCGCTCAGCAGGCGAAAACTTCCTGGAAAAGAAGGCGCATGGTTTCATCACCGAGCAATCAGAACTTCTCTGCGACAAAACAGCCCCTGCTCCAATCTCAGAAGCATCAACCTCGACCTGGAATGGAAGCGAAACATCTGGTTGACACAACACAGGGGCAGAAGAAAAACAACGCTTCAACTCTTGAAAAGCTTCCACAGCAGCAGAAGACCAATTGACCACATCAGCACCCTTCTTGGTCAAATCGGTCAATGGTTTAGCAATACTAGAAAAATTGCAGATGAAGCGACGATAAAAATTAGCAAAGCCCAGGAACTTTTGCAGACTTTTCAGAGATGTCGGCTGAGTCCAATCATGGATGGCTTGGACCTTAACAGGGTCCATCTCGATAATAGAAGGGGAAAAGATGAACCCCAAAAATGAAACCTTCTGAACACCAAAGAGACACTTTGATCCCTTCACAAACAAAGAATTAGCACGCAGGACCTGAAACACCGTTCTGACCTGCTTCACATGAGACTCCCAATCATCCGAGAAGATCAAAATGTCATCCAAGCACAATCAGGAATTTATCCAGGTACTCTCGGAAGATGTCATGCATAAAGGACTGAAACACTGATGGAGCATTGGCAAGTCCGAATGGCATTACTAGATACTCAAAATGGCCCTCGGGCGTATTAAATGCAGTTTTCCATTCATCGCCTCGCTTAACACGCACAAGATTATACGCACCACGAAGATCTATCTTGGTGAACCAACTAGCCCCCTTAATCCGAGCAAACAAATCAGATAACAACGGCAAGGGGTACTGAAATTTAACCGTGATCTTATTTAGAAGGCGGTAATCTATACAAGGTCTCAGCGAACCATCCTTCTTGGCTACAAAAAAGAACCCTGCTCCTAATGGCGACGATGACGGGCGAATATGCCCCTTCTCCAAGGACTCCTTCACATAACTCCGCATAGCGGCGTGCTCAGGCACAGATAAATTAAACAGTCGACCTTTTGGGAATTTACTACCAGGAATCAAATCGATAGCACAATCACAATCCCTATGCGGAGGTTGGGTATCGGACTTGGGCTCATCAAATACATCCCGGTAATCAGACAAGAACTCTGGAACCTCAGAAGGGGTGGATGACGAAATAGTCAGAAATGGAACATCACCATGTACCCCCTGACAACCCCAACTGGACACAGACATGGATTTCCAATCTAATACTGGATTATGGACTTGTAGCCATGGCAACCCCAACACGACCACCTCATGCAGATTATGCAACACCAGAAAGCGAATAACCTCCTGATTTGCAGGAGCCATGCACATGGTCAGCTGGGTCCAGTACTGAGGCTTATTCTTGTCCAAAGGTGTAGCATCAATTCCTCTCAATGGAATAGGACACTGCAAGGGCTCCAAGAAAAACCCACAACGCCTAGCATACTCCAAGTCCATCAAATTCAGGGCAGCGCCTGAATCCACAAATGCCATGACAGAATACGATGACAAAGAGCAGATCAAGGTAACGGACAGAAGAAATTTTGACTGTACCGTACCAATGGTGGCAGACCTAGCGAACCGCTTAGTGCACTTAGGACAATCAGAGATAGCATGAGTGGAATCACCACAGTAGAAACACAGCCCATTCAGACGTCTGTGTTCTTGCCGTTCAACTCTGGTCAAAGTCCTATCGCACTGCATAGGTTCAGGTTTAAGCTCAGGTAATACCGCCAAATGGTGCACAGATTTACGCTCACGCAAGCGTCGACTGATCTGAATGGCCAAAGACATAGACTCATTCAGACCAGCAGGCATAGAAAATCCCACCATGACATCCTTAAGGGCTTCAGAGAGACCCTTTCTGAAAATAGCTGCGAGCGCACCTTCAATCCATTGAGTGAGTACGGACCACTTTCTAAATTTCTGACAATATACCTCTATCTCATCCTGATCCTGACACAGAGCCAGCAAATTTTTCTCTGCCTGATCCACTGAATTAGGTTCATCGTACAGCAATCCGAGAGCCAGGAAAAACGCATCAATATTACTTAATGCAGGATCTCCTGACGCAAGAGAAAAAGCCCAGTCCTGAGGGTCGCCACGTAAAAAAGAAATAATGATCCTAACTTGTTGAACTGGGTCACCAGAGGAGCGAGGTTTCAAAGCCAGAAATAGTTTACAATTATTTTTGAAACTCAGAAATTTAGTTCTATCTCCAAAAAACAAATCAGGAATAGGAATTCTGGGTTCTAACATAGAATTCTGAACCACAAAGTCTTGAATATTTTGTACTCTTGCCGTGAGCTGATCCACACATGAAAACAGACCTTTAATATCCATCGCTACACCTGTGTCCTGAACCACCCAAATGTCTAGGGGAAAAAAAAGGCAAAACACAGTGCAGAGAAAAAAAAATGGTCTCAGAACTTCTTTTTTCCCTCTATTGAGAATCATTAGTACTTTGGGCCTCCAGTACTGTTATGATAAGGTAATTCAGTACCACAATGGACATAGAGGTCAGAGCACATACAGTGACCTGATAATAACCCAAAAACATAGAACGAGCTCTGAGACGTGGGAACTCTGCTGACCGCAATCCCTAATCCTCTCCAACCACACTAGAGGCAGCCGTGGATTGCGCCTAATGCTCTCTATGCAACTCGGCACAGCCTGAGAAACTAGCTAGCCTGAAGATAGAAAATAAGCCTACCTTGCCTCAGAGAAATACCCCAAAGGAAAAGGCAGCCCCCACATATAATGACTGTGAGTTAAGATGAAAAGACAAACATAGAGATGAAATAGATTTAGCAAAGTGAGGCCCGACTTTCTGAACAGAGCGAGGATAGGAAAGGTAACTTTGCTGTCAACACAAAACCCTACAAAAACCACGCAAAGGGGGCAAAAAGACCCTCCGTACCGAACTAACGGCACGGAGGTACACCCTCTGCGTCCCAGAGCTTCCAGCAAGCAGGAAAAAACAAATAGACAAGCTGGACAGAAAAAACAGCAAACAAAATAGCAAAGCAGAACTTAGCTATACAGAGCAGCAGGCCACAGGAACGATCCAGGAGGAAACAGGTCCAATACTAGAACATTGACTGGAGGCCAGGATCAAAGCACTAGGTGGAGTTAAATAGAGCAGCACCTAACTACTTCACCACATCACCTGTACCACTTTCCTCCACCAACAGAAGCTCACAGAGAGAATCAGCCGAAGTACCACTTGTGACCACAGGAGGGAGCTCTGCCACAGAATTCACAACATCCACCATCCACACACTGGGAAAAGATATCCAATTAACAGTTTCTTCATCTGCGATACCAATTTTGCAGTCTATCTAATTAAATGCCCTTGCGGTCTGTTGTACGTGGGTGAGACTACCCAACCGGTCAAGTCACGGATATCTAAACACAAATCCACCATCCGGTGCAAGAACCTTCTGCTTCCCCTACCGTCACACTTCATTGAAAAAGGCCACAACCTGTCCCAACTAAAATTTCAAATTATAGAACAAGTGACACCACCCAGACGTGGCGGGGATCGCATCTCTATGCTGAAACGTAGAGAGGCATACTGGATCCACGAGCTCAATACGCTCACCCCTAGAGGACTAAACAGAGACTATGAACTGATGTCCTTTATGTAATAAGCGTCTTATTTTGGAGCTAGTAACTATTTATAGAGCAGTAGTTTTCTCTTCACGATTGTCTTGTATTTATCTGTATTTTATCTAGGTTTAGGCTTTATTATATCCTAGAATTGGAGTAGCCAGAATATGGCCCTACCATTAGGCCATTTATAGCAGAATTTAGACCACATATCTGTCTCTGTTGCCTACTATGTAATTTTCACCACCACCATCCATAACTTGCAGTTGTTTCTCCTGGACCAGATCACCTTTACCTTTTTGGAACCTTATATGATGTCCCTACACCAGGTCTTTGTAAGCGCACCTTGGTATCCTATCCTGATAATAACACTTGTATGACACCTTTTTCATACCATGGGCTATTAGTTATACCCATAGGGGTCTTTACCCTGACGTCTCAAAAATACTAGATATATAGCAGAGTGGTTCATGGTATCAGACCATTCACGTCTATCACATAATCAGGTATTGGATTTAGATGTGACATACCTTTATCGTTGGTAATGGATACTGTACTAATATGTATATACTGTGATATGCCTTTATCACCTGCAATGTTCATTGATCTTGATTACTCATTATATGGACTATGTAATGACCTGATTCCCTATATATTTATCATGTTTTCCTTTTCATCTTATATTAATTGTAGTTTTGTCCCTACAGAATCGTCCGTTCTGATTCCACACCTCTGCCGCCTGTGACACTCTACGGCCACCTGCACAGCGATCCACTTCCATCTTGATTCTCTTCTGTGGAACGCGCACGTCACCGCCCCTTGCGGTCATCTGACACCGGCGTCATCACCGCCCCGCCCCGTTTCCGGTTCACATGCCGGCTTACACTGCGCGCACGTCAAGTTCTTCCACACACTATATAAAGAAGAACTAGGCACACTACCTCACACCTTCTTGCGGTGGATACCGCGTATACCCACATCTTCCCTTGTGCGCTGGTAAGTTCATCTTAAACGTGACCTCCCCTATACTAGTTCCACTGATTGTGATCGCCCATCCTGCAGGCCTTTCAGCAGCTGTTCTCACTATGTATTCTCCCCTTACAGATTGGCTGTTTATGCTTTACAGCCGCAGACTTTTTTGGCTTATCTGTTTTTCGGGTATGTAACCCTGTATTATAGCCGGTTGGCATCTTACTATAACACTTTCACTTCAGCTTCTATTATACCCCATTATTTATTACATTATACTCTCTTCTATAGACAGCCTTCTGCAACCCTATCTGGTTCATTCTTACCAGATCCATTATACTGGTATGTACCCATATATCATGTCTATATCAAGTCTCACATAGTACACTGTAACGGCACCACCACTGTATACGTTATTATCTCATTTTGTCACTATAGATGCAAAATATAATATCCAATATTGGGGCTCATGCAAGCATACAAGTGTATTTAGGTAGGTCTCACATCATACATCTTTTCAACCTTTTAAATGTCCCGCTCTATAGTCCCGCCATTCCGGTACTTACGATCTATTCTTGTGGTTCCTTTGCACATACGTTGATCTGCAGTATCATCCATGCATAGACCTGTATTTGTTGATTGTACTCCATGATTGTTATTTTTCTTATGTTTTAGGACTCTGTGTCTCGTGATGTATATACTTCTGTTGTTTTGTTTTCTTACCATGTCTTATTTTGTTACACCCCTTTTGTTACAATTTTTTTGTTCTGTATATATTTTCTTTCTAGCACACTGATGAAGGTCAAGAATAGACCGAAACGTTTGTGATCTTTGTATGTAATAAACCCCCCTTTATTTGCATCACAATTTCTTGGAGTGTGCTAGTCACTTATAATCTAACCTATGGAAAATGTCCTTCAGGTTCAGGCTAAAAATTCTTTGGCATAAACACTCATTGCTTATGTTATAAATCTTTTTGTAATAAGTATATAATTTATCATTATAACATTATAGAGATTAAAACTGTATAACCCTAGTTATAGAACTATAGCTTTGCCAAAAGACAAAGAAAGTTACTAGAATAGCAGATGTTACATTCAAGACTGAATTTCCGAGAGGTGTGCAGACGTATCAGCATTCTTAAGAATACTATCTATAACCTGCTGCAAGAACTTATTTCAACTGCCTCTGATATACAGTGTTAATATTAAGTATGTCAGCCACACACATTTTATTACCTATATAAGCTTGATCAAAATGTATTAGGGTCATACAACTTATTGAGCCTTCAATTATTCTGTTTCCTCCTTGCTAATAAGCAGTAAAGAAACTTATCCTTTGGATTCAGATGTCTTCATATCTCACTTGCTAAATAAAAGGTGAAATTCTTCTTCTACAGTTTATCAGACCATGTATATCATTTCTATACATATCCCATTTTTGCTTCCGTTGTCATCACATTGGGGAACACCTTGGAGCAGTGCTGCCTCGCAGGAGGTTCATGCAATGTCAATTCTTCCAGGAGTCCAGATAGCATCTTCTTTTCCTGGCAGCCTCCCAGCCTTTTTTCGGAGCTATGGAAAGTGCACTGTAGCTATACCTTTGGGGTCCGCAGTTTCAGTTCCAACAAAAAATATATACAAGTAAAAAAAAACCATTAAACAAAGTCTACAATTGGGCACACTGATTGGGTAGGGTCATCATGACCTGTAATCAAATCAGACCCATGGTCCACTCAAGATTGAAGGGATATTTGCTCTTTTTCTGACTTTGGTGATCATTTTGCTGTAAAAAAAAATGGCAGAAAAATAGACCACTAATTACACCTGCAGCGCCCCAGAGACTTGGTCGTTGCAGTATGACACTCTGCCACTAAGGGGGGTGATAGTACGTCTGATGGCACTAAGGAGTTCTCCTGACCAGGTATCACCAGAACACATTACACTTCACACTCCGGCCACTAGGGGGAGCAAAAGGCTTTATTTATTGGGCCACTCCTCACATTGGTAAAACTAGGGGTTGTGGAGGAAGTTAGTCAGAAGCTGACTGGGTTGGATTCAGGCAACATCCCGTGGCAGGGGGTGTTGCAGGGAGAAGACACAGGGGGGTCCCTGTCAGGCGTGGGAACCTGGCAGGTGCCTAGCGAACAGAGCAGAACACACCCCGCGGCGGTATCCAGGAGAGAGATACGAAGGGAAGGATATTGTGGAACAGTGTAAACGAGATCAAGCACAAAGGAGAGCCAGTAGGAGTCGTGCCGTGAGACAGAGGCAACATCTTCCTGAGGCGCATAGCCGGTGGCCGGAACACCGCGGGAGTAACTGACTTTAGGCCTTACTTCGAACTCCGCAGGACAGTTAATTATAGGTTGTCTGTCTACCTTACTACACCTACAAAGACATAGGGGGCAATGCATGGAGAGGGGCGTCTCTAGGGTCCCGGAAGAGCTCCGAGCCTTCCCGTCATACGGGTGGCGTCCTAGCCATAACATACCTGGGGGACGTTAGAAACTAGTAACATCTGGAACCAAAGAACGAGAGAGCTGTAGAGAAGGAACGAACGAGACCAGCAGTTGTGAGGACTATTCCGAATGCTCAGCAGGGTAGGACTACATCACACAGGCGCTAGTGGTAGGCAACGATTTCCATCTGCGAGGGAAACTCTGGATGTGTTCATCAGACCGGCCGCTCTCAGAGAGCCCTGCTAAGCGTACTCTGGATTGAGGATCCTGAAGTCTTCAGTAAAGATGTAAAGAGACTGCAACCCTGTGTCCTCGTTATTGACTGCGCCTTACACCATCACCATCTACCTTACTGGGAAGCCCTGGGGACATACTTCACCTGTGGGAAGGTATACCATCCAGCTGCCATTCCATCACCCCAGCGAACCCCACAGCAGCGTCGGTCACCCTGACCGAACACCACAGGTGGCGTCACGAACCGTTGACAGACTGTACCACCTTTATTGGACGCCCCTTAGCAGGGTCACAGACCGGGTCTAGCCACCGTGACAGCCTCAGAACTGAACTAGAGAGGCTCGGTACCGAGAACTTGTGGCCCTGTGTCTGGGGGCGCTCCAACTTGGCGTCACGAACAGGATCGTACTTAAGCCTGAGAAGCAGGTCATGTGTGCCTTGGAACTGTGATTGGAACGTGATGGACTGTGATTTATTGCAAAGACTGTGTATTGCTATCTGCCGCAAGATTCCCGCCAAAACTGCCGCCATTGCCGCGCCACGAGGAGCGCAGGAGAAGAAGGAGGGCGTGCCATGGGAGGAGACTATCAAAGTGGCGCCAGAAGTGCTGACCGCCCCCTCCGAATCCAGTTCCCGTGACCGCTCCCCATCCTGACAGTGACCGATTCCCTGCTCCCGAGCTGGTGGCTATCGTCCCCGGCACTATGGAGAAGCTGGTGCCTCCGCTACCGACGACTATGGGGACACCACTGTGTGTAAGCTCTGAGGGGATGATCTTCCAATGGGATAACCCGAGGATTGAGCCAGACGGGACCAGGCAGGAGGGCCTCAGCATTGCTGCGCTCACTTGGGAACAATATAAACAATGCCTGATTTTACACTGGAAAGACCGAAAAGGGACAGAACAAAGTGACCCACCGAAAGTATAAGGACCAAAGATAGGACGCAGTAAGGGAAGTCCGGTAAAGCGGGGAACTGTGCTAGCCTTTCACCCGAAGCGGGGTTGGGGCTATATACAGGAACCGGGGCTACCGACGGAAATCTTCTTTACTAGCTACAACGTGAAGACCCCACGCCACGATGCATGGGATAATCAGCTGCTACATAGACGGGACCAGGTGACGTACACCCGCCAGCGGAGTGTGCAAGGGTGGTGCGCTCGGAACGTCCAACGATGCTAGCCGGTCGTGGCGCCACCTGCTGTCCTGACTACGACTAACCCGGATTTGACGAATTCCACCCCTGTCACCACAGTGTGCATTATCGCCGCTACTGAACTTGCAACCAAAGCTGACATTCGGATCCAGACACCGGGTGACCTGGCCGCACCTGAGAGACGAACCCATGACACTGACACCGCATCGGGCGAGAACACGGAACCAGAGCTTCCACGGCCGGGAAGTGTTCGTTACCAATGGATGCCTTGCAACCTATTATAGAACTAAACCTCGAAAACCTGAACATGTACATAGTTAACTGTTTCCTGCGGTTGCTGCTTTAAACCCATCCAGGGTTATTCCTGAAAGGGGTCCCTTTGTTTACCCGGGATCCCTATTGTTTTCTATTGCTTTTTCTACTTTTACACAAAGTTCATCATTGTTTCCAAAGACTGCCGAATCATGGACGGTAAATGATTCAAAACTGTTTTTGTATATAGTTTGCACCTTCTTAAAGGTGCTCCCTACTGGTTTTACAAGTGAAGAAGACTTTGCGAAGATAATGCTTCTGGACATGACGAAGAAGGTCTTGCTTTCAGTGGACTTGCAGACAGAGAGAGAATCTGCGCTACCTCCTAGAGACTTGGGTCCCTCTTAAAGGGAATGCTTACATGATTGCTCTAATAAAAGTTGAAACGTTAATAATGTTGATAGAGATTGAGGACAGGAAAGCTTGAAGAGAACCAGTAGGGGTTAGAGAGAGAGTCCTCCTGAGAACTGTAGAAAGATGGTCAGCACAATGACAGTAGGCCCAGCCAAGGAGCTAGGCGGTCCTGCATTGGTGGAGTTGGAACGGAAAGAAAGTTGAATTGTTGTTATAGTATTTTATGTAGGCCTTTAGTGGGTTCAGCTTATACGCCCTTGAAGGAAAAGTTAAATCAGAGTTTGCACTTAGTAGAATACCCGGCTGGGTACTGAGAGTTATTTATAGTCAAAAATGTTATTTAAAAATATTGAACCTTTATTTTGTTTGTAACGTTCAAGTGTCCTTACCTCCCATAAAGGGAAGCACCTTTTCTGTTTACTTGTTCTAAGCATTTCAAAAATTTTGTATGTCTTTTGCTGTATTGTATTGTTGTTCTTCTTCCCAGTCCAGGAGTACTGGATTTAACCGGGGGGGAGTGCAGCGCCCCAGAGACCTGGTCGTTGCAGTATGACACTCTGCCACTAAGGGGGGTGATGGTACGTCTGATGGCACTAAGGAGTTCTCCTGACCAGGTATCACCAGAACACATTACACTTCACACTCCGGCCACTAGGGGGAGCAAAAGGCTTTATTTATTGGGCCACTCCTCACATTGGTAAAACTAGGGGTTGGGGAGGAAGTTAGTCAGAAGCTGACTGGGTTGGATTCAGGGAACATCCCATGGCAGGGGGTGTTGCAGGGAGAAGACACAGGGGGGTCCCAGTCAGGCGTGGGAACCTGGCAGGTGCCTAGCGAACAGAACAGAACGTAACGGACCCGCGCCTGCACACCCCGTGGCGGTCTCCAGGAGAGAGACACAAAGGGAAGGATATTGTGGAACAGTGTAAACAAGATCAAGCACAAAGGAGAGCCAGTAGGAGTCGTGCCGTGATACAGAGGCAACATCTTACTGAGGCGCGTAGCCGGTGACCGGAACACCACGGGAGTAACTGACTTTAGGCCTTACTTCGAACTCCGCAGGACAGTTAATTATAGGTTGTCTGTCTACCTTACTACACCTACGAAGACATAGGGGGCAACGCATGGAGAGGGGCGTCTCTAGGGTCCCGGAAGAGCTCCGAGCCTTCCCGTCATACGGGTGGCATCCTAGCCATAACATACCTGGGGGACATTAGAAACTAGTAACATCTGGAACCAAAGAACGAGAGAGCTGTAGAGAACGAACGAACGAGACCAGCAGTTGTGAGGACTATTCCGAATGCTTAGCAGGGTAGGACTACAACACACAGGCACTAGTGGTAGGCAACGATTTCCATCTGCGAGGGAAACTCTGGATGTGCCCATCAGACCGGCCGGTCTCAGAGAGCCCTGTTAAGCGTACTCTGGATTGAGGATCCTGAAGTCTTCAGTAAAGAGGTAAAGAGACTGCAACCCTGTGTCCTCATTATTGACTGCGCCTTACACCATCACCATCTACCTTACTGGGAAGCCCTGGGGACATACTTCACCTGTGGGAAGTTATACCATCCAGCTGCCATTCCATCACCCCAGCGGACCCCACAGCAGCATCGGTCACCCTGACCGAACACCACAGGTGGCATCACGAACCCTTGACAGACTGTACCACCTTTATTGGACGCCCCTTAGCAGGGTCACAGACCGGGTCTAGCCACCGTGACAGCCTCAGAACCGAACTAGAGAGGCCCGGTACCGAGAACTTGTGGCCCTGTGTCTGGGGGCGCTCCACACTGATAGCTGACTTTTTCTATTATTGTAAGTAGAGTTACCCATCACCACTGCTACTCATCAGTCATCTCAGGTGAGAGGGATGATATCTGACGCAATCACTGATTGACGGGCACCTGTGAGATGGCCGAATAAATCAGACGATCTCGGCCTTCTAACTGCACCCTATGAACATGTCATTGAGTTTATTATTACACCTGCTGAGGCTTCATTCAGACGTCCTTTTTTGAATACAAGAAAAAAAAAACTACTTGTTTTTCATCAGTGGATCAGATTGTAACCCATTTTCCCCATCAGCATGCCATCTATTTTTCTTGTATGCCAAGAAACCCAACAAACCTCTCCGACGTATTGAGGCCCATTCAGTCGTTAGTGATTTTTCACTTTAAAAAAAAAAAAAACGGTCCGAATTTCAACACTTTTAATCCGAGTCTCATCAGTGTTTGCAAAATAAAAGGTTTAGGGAGCGCACATGAGCGGTACCAGTGGAAAATTGTGTTAGTGAAATAGCCAATGAACAGCTAAAGGCCTACTAACATTTAAGGGTTATGCAAGTCCTGCATAACCCTGGTGATAGGCGTGAGTGGATAATGGAAGCACTAGGAACTGTGGTAAAGCATTCCGTGCACTCCGGGGAAGCAGCGGCGTCTCCTGGTGCTAGTGAGCAATGAAAGTCATGCCTGGCCACACTGAGCACCAAGCACCACGTGACCGCAGGTCCAGAAGATCACGTGACCGCAGGTCCAGAAGATCACGTGACCGCAGGTCCTGAAGATCACGTGACCACAGGTTCTCAAGGCGATGAAGGTAAATGCTTCGACCTCTGCTCCAGGGCAGCTCAAGCCACGAGGAATAGGTAATGAATGAATACAAGTCTTCTTCATCTCTACCCCAAGAGATCCATTAAGACCGCGACTCTTCTTCTTTACTCATCAGTGTTTGGTCAGTGTCACTTTTTACCACCAGTTTCATCAGAATTTCAAGTATGAAAAAATAAATGTATCTATCCATTGCAATGTTAATCCTGGACAGCACACAGATTATACACCGACGTCGCCCGTGTTCTGTAATATCCCTGGATCCCACAGACCTGTATGGGTAGTTTTGGTCTATGACGAAAATAAAAAATGGACAGGTCTCAGTGAGTTTTTTTGTTGACACACGGTCCACAAAAAAAAAAAAACACGGATGTGTGAATAGCCGCATAGATTATAATGGGTACGAGTTATATCTATGAAAATCACCAGTATAAAACATACGTGAAAACATGGACGAATGATGAGGCCTAAAGCAGTAAACGACACTCATGACTCGGATGACACACAGATAGTGTCCATGTTCAGTCTATTTTTTGAATGGCCGAGTTTGGTCTGTGACTGATCAAATCGAACATGTCTGCAAATCACAAAAAGAACACAGGCATAGTGAACGGCACAATAGTCTATAATGGATACATGATCGATCCATATTACCTGAATGAGGCCTTACATGGCTTGCACTGGTATAATGAGGTCTATCTTGTAACTGGAGACGAGAAACTAATGAGTTAATCACAATGTGGCTTTACCACTAGGTGGCAGCATTGTTATACACTATAAAAGTCCATGCGCGGCTGCCATCAATTCCCGCTGCTCTTCATTACACAGTCAGTATTTTCTATGTAACACAATGTAAATGTAATAATTATGAACAAAAAGCAGAAAAGAGAATAAAAAGACAGTCATTATTGTCGTATGTCTATCTGGTAATTTTCACACACACATCTCCCACTTACCGCTGCTAAGGATCACTTCATCTTTAGTACATTGCAGGGTCACCATCTGTCCAGAAATTCCAGGACAGTCCATAAAAATAAGACACTTTTTTGCCTTGTCCGTAAACATTTTTTTATTTTTTTTGAGGTTGAAAAAACTTCGACAGATTATTTCGACTGCAATGGTCATCACTTTACAGTGAATGTCTCATATGACAATCATGGGCTGTAGACAGGTGTCGTTTATGATGGTTTTCCAATGTGTTTGTAAAAAATATTGTCTGTTCGTGATTTTTTGAGAAGCTGTCCAGAAAAATAATAAGTCAAGGATGGTGACTCTTAAGTTGAGAAAGTTATGGTTTGTATTCAAATCTGCAGGATAAAGACAATGCAGTTACGCCCGCCGCAATAGCCGAACTGAAATGTCTTTGTAAGATATTCACAGCAGCATTTAAGTGGTTAAACAGATCCATTTGGTCCTGTTAGAGGAGGATGCCAGTTTTATAATACAGCCAGCACTTGCCCCATGTGATGGGAGATCAGCACCCGCTCTCATAGACTTGAATCAGTTGCATGAAGTAATAGCATGTTATGGACAAAACCCCCCAAAATAAAACAAAATGGGCATATACCCTGGAGTAAGTACATAAGTAAATGGTAATAGTACATGTAAGTAACATAGGGTACTTATTTAACCAAAAAAGAGTAAAAACCATCCCACTGCGACAAGGTAACCCATCTGGGATAGTCCTATCCTATCTCTGGTATTAAAATCTCAGCTTATGTCAGCCAACCTTAATGGGTATAAGGGCAGAGCAGGACAGGGGCTAAAATATTCAGACACCTGACCATGGGAAGCTATATAGATGAAATACCTAGCTCTGAAAGGTGGGTTACACTCCTGCTTGGACAAAGTACAAGAAATTACAACAAAAACAAAAATAAGAGCCAGAGCAAGATCACACTATGGTCATTTCACAGACAAAACCCAAGAGAAAAACAAAGCATCTACACTACAGCAATAAAATAGTAATCGTACAAGTAAATAACATAGGGTACATAAAAAAGGTTACCAAAAAAAAAGAGTAAAAAACCATCCCACCACAACAAGGTAACCCATCTGGGATAGTCCTATCCTTTCTCTAGTAATAAAACCTCAGCTTGTGTCAACCAACATCAAAGGGAATAAGGGCAGAGCAGCAGAGGTGTATCTAGCTTTTCCTGCACCCGGGGCAAAGGATCAATTTGGCGCCCCCTCCCCCGTTTGAACCTTCACTCTATTGAAACTCTAATTCAGGGGTCCCCAACTCCAGTCCTCAAGGCCCACCAACATGTCATGTTTTCAGGATTTCCTTAGTCTTGCCCAGGTAATAATTGCATCACCTGTGCAATGCAAAGGAAATCCTGAAAACATGACCTGTTGGTGGGCCTTGAGGACTGGAGTTGGGGACCTCTGCTCTAATTGACCAAGCCAAGGTACAGTCCTCAGATTTCTGCCCCCTATAATGTCCTCAGATTTCTGCCCTGTAATTTCCTGATTTCTGCCCCCATAATGTGCTCAGATTTCTGCCCCATAATGTGCTCAGATTTCTGCCCCATAATGTCCTGATTTCTGCCCCCATAATGTGCTCAGATTTCTGCCCCCATAATGTCCTGATTTCTGCCCCCATAATGTGCTCAGATTTCTGCCCCCATAATGTGCTCAGATTTCTGCCCCTTATAACGTCCTCAGATTTCTGCCCCATAATGTCCTGATTTCTTTCCCCATAATGTCCTGATTTCTGCCCCCATAATGTGCTCAGATTTCTTCTGCCCCCATAATGTCCTGATTTCTGCCCCCATAATGTGCTCAGATTTCTTCTGCCCCCATAATGTCCTGATTTCTGCCCCCATCCCTCCTTCCCGGGTGCAGTTGCATGTGGTGGAGAAATCTGAGGAACATATGGGGGGGATGGGGGCAAAAATCAGGACATTAGGGGGGGGCAGAAGAAATCTGAGCACATTATGGGGGCAGAAATCAGGACATTGCACCCATCCAGCCCCCTGGCCTTGCTTCAGTACTCACACACTCAATTTACTCCCCCTGCCCTGCTCCCTCCCTATCCTTGCGAACTTGTGTGATATCTGCTGCCAAATAGCGTCCCCGTCGACCACAACCATCCCTTCCTAGCCGGGTACTTAGTAGCCCCCTTAAATTTCCAACATTAAGCCTTCGGTGTCTTCAGCTCCAGCCTCCATTACCCAACAGTCTGGAGTTGGAGCACTTACCACAAACCGCAAGACTGCCTGTGAAGAGCCGGCGTGTGACGTCAGCAGCGCGATCATGTGACCTGATCATGCTGCTGGCGCTTCACTGATGTGGAAGTGCCGGCGGCGGTCAGGGCATAGATCAAGGGTACTAGAGTCTGAAGACGCTAGTACATCCTTGGGAACCGACGCACAGAACTTCCTCTGAGCCAGCTGTCAATTTGACAGCTGGCTCAGAGAACAGAAGAATCTCAGTGTGGGGGCGGGAGAATTCCACCGACGGGGAGCCTCCTCCTTGGACTGCCGCATCAAGTGGCCCGCTGGTGCCCCCTGTCGGCTGCGCCCGGGGCACATGCCCCAGCTGCCCCCCTGGATACGCCACTGCAGAGCAGGACAGGAGCCCAAATGTTCAGACACCTGACCATGGGAAGCTATATGGATGAAATGCCTCGCTCAAAAAGAGGGAGTCAAGCCCCTGTTTGTACAGGGTACAAGAAACTACAGCAAAAAGGGGTTAAAACTGGAATTTGGCTATAAAAGTATATATGAGCACTGTCATTTAGTTATTTCATTTATTTTTCATAAACCAATAGTACACATGAAAATAAGAAACTTTATGATATATCTTAATCTACTTATTTCTCCTCCTGGATTGGATTTTCCCATTACTGAGATAGGAGATGACAGTTGGTGCTTAAAAAGTTCTATGGAAGGGAAAGGAGGAGGAGCTAAAGGCAGACACAGACATTCTGCTGCAAGTTCTCCTGAAACACTGAGGTCCCGATTCGTTAACACTGGTGTTTTGTATCAGTCTTAATGGGGGACATGCAGAAATAAGATAGCACTAATTTATTAAGAGGCGGATACCTCCTGTTGAATTCCGTGCCTTTCATCAGGAGCATACGCCTCCGTACTCCTCACCAGAAATGCTACTTCAGAGGGGGACTAGAGTAACATTGCTAGGAGATTAAACGCCCCCTTTGCTTAATTTGGCAAAAGCTGCCAGAAACTAGTGTCAAAATTACAAAAGCTGCAACATTTTCTGCTCAATTTTTCTCTTTTCTGCCATAAAAATTTTGATGGACCAAGGCCTAAGTGTAAAGAGCCAGTGCACATGTTCCAGATTTATCGTCTTTTTTTCTACACAGATTTGTCACAAAACCAGAAAGACTTGCTAGCCTCAGCAAAGTGAATGCGAATCCTAAAGTCTTGCAGATTTACCAGCAAAAAATCCAGGTGAAAAAAAAAAAAGCAAAAATGCGCCTGGGTTATGCAGCTTTTTTCTTACTGCCAGTGCCAAAGGATTCAGAAATGATGCAGAAATAAATGCACTAAATAATAGTGATGGGCACTGAATAGTTCAATGCAGGAAAAAAGAGGGGGTTGATCCAGCTCCTTAAAATTCATTTCTTGTTTTTATTAATCCATGTTAAAAAAACAGGAAGATGGTTGCATGATCCCCAAATGTTGCCAACATGGGGTAAGAGCGCCTGATTGTAAGATTTTTGCCAAACTTTCATCTTTATTTACAATCTTTTTGATGTCTCCAAACTGAGGGTCATATTCCACACAGATAAAAGGTTTTTGTGTTCTTCCACTGGTATTTTTCTGAGATATTTTATTTGGCGGAATGACAAGATCATGATGTATTTTCTAATTGATAATTTTAAATGCCCTCTCTAAGGTCCATTGCGGGTAATTACGATGTTTTAATTTCTTGGTTACCAGATCATACTCTGTTTTGAGACCATTACGGTTACTACAATCACGTTTAATCCTAGTAAACTCACCCACAGGGACAGATTTGATAGTGTGTTTGGGGTGACTGCTATTCACATGTAGAATAGTATTACCATTCAAAAGGTTTATAGTGTGTACTAGTAGAAATGATTTTACCCGCTGTTTTTTAGTTACGAATCCAAAAATGATATTTTGTCGGGACTATGTTTGTATTTAAATTGGATATCATAACTGTTAGAATTAATGTAACCCAAAAATTCCAGTATGGCAGATACATCGCCCCCAAAAAGGATGTGGGTGTCATCGATGTATCTGCCATACCAAATTATACTCTCCAAAATAGGATTGCTTGTAGCAAAAAATATATTCTGACTCCCAAAAGGCCATGACGAGGTTTACCAGGGATGGTGAAAATTTAGCACCCATGGCTACGCCTGTTTTTTTGTAAATAATAATTCTTGTCAAATGAGAAAAAATTATGTGTCAACAGAAAAACCGAAACCTGTAAAATAAAATTCATTAAATCCCTTGAATAATTGCTGAATTTGTGGAGATGGAAATCAAGTGCTCGCATGACCAAGTCATAAGGGATGCAGGTGTATAACAAAACATCACAACAAAATCATATATACTTTGAAAACCATATTTTCTTTGAAAATGATTTAAGCACATCCTTTGAGTCTTTAATGTATCCTGGAGTTCTAAGCACAAGTGGTTGCACCAGTGAATCCACCCATTCACACAAGTAACATAGTAACATAGTAACATAGTTAGTAAGGCCGAAAAAAGACATTTGTCCATCCAGTTCAGCCTATATTCCATCATAATAAATAAATACCCAGATCTACGTCCTTCTACAGAACCTAATAATTGTATGATACAATATTGTTCTGCTCCAGGAAGACATCCAGGCCTCTCTTGAACCCCTCGACTGAGTTCGCCATCACCACCTCCTCAGGCAAGCAATTCCAGATTCTCACTGCCCTAACAGTAAAGAATCCTCTTCTATGTTGGTGGAAAAACCTTCTCTCCTCCAGACGCAAAGAATGCCCCCTTGTGCCCGTCACCTTCCTTGGTATAAACAGATCCTCAGCGAGATATTTGTATTGTCCCCTTATATACTTATACATGGTTATTAGATCGCCCCTCAGTCGTCTTTTTTCTAGACTAAATAATCCTAATTTTGCTAATCTATCTGGGTATTGTAGTTCTCCCATCCCCTTTATTAATTTTGTTGCCCTCCTTTGTACTCTCTCTAGTTCCATTATATCCTTCCTGAGCACCGGTGCCCAAAACTGGACACAGTACTCCATGTGCGGTCTAACTAGGGATTTGTACAGAGGCAGTATAATGCTCTCATCATGTGTATCCAGACCTCTTTTAATGCACCCCATGATCCTGTTTGCCTTGGCAGCTGCTGCCTGGCACTGGCTGCTCCAGGTAAGTTTATCATTAACTAGGATCCCCAAGTCCTTCTCCCTGTCAGATTTACCCAGTGGTTTCCCGTTCAGTGTGTAATGGTGATATTGATTCCCTCTTCCCATGTGTATAACCTTACATTTATCATTGTTAAACCTCATCTGCCACCTTTCAGCCCAAGTTTCCAACTTATCCAGATCCATCTGTAGCAGAATACTATCTTCTCTTGTATTAACTGCTTTACATAGTTTTGTATCATCTGCAAATATCGATATTTTACTGTGTAAACCTTCTACCAGATCATTAATGAATATGTTGAAGAGAACAGGTCCCAATACTGACCCCTGCGGTACCCCACTGGTCACAGCGACCCAGTTAGAGACTATACCATTTATAACCACCCTCTGCTTTCTATCACTAAGCCAGTTACTAACCCATTTACACACATTTTCCCCCAGACCAAGCATTCTCATTTTGTGTACCAACCTCTTGTGCGGCACGGTATCAAACGCTTTGGAAAAATCGAGATATACCACGTCCAATGACTCACCGTGGTCCAGCCTATAGCTTACCTCTTCATAAAAACTGATTAGATTGGTTTGACAGGAGCGATTTCTCATAAACCCATGCTGATATGGAGTTAAACAGTTATTCTCATTGAGATAATCCAGAATAACATCCCTCAGAAACCCTTCAAATATTTTACCAACAATAGAGGTTAGACTTACTGGCCTATAATTTCCAGGTTCACTTTTAGAGCCCTTTTTGAATATTGGCACCACATTTGCTATGCGCCAGTCCTGCGGAACAGACCCTGTCGCTATAGAGTCACTAAAAATAAGAAATAATGGTTTATCTATTACATTACTTAGTTCTCTTAGTACTCGTGGGTGTATGCCATCCGGACCCGGAGATTTATCTATTTTAATCTTATTTAGCCGGTTTTGCACCTCTTCTTGGGTTAGATTGGTGACCCTTAATATAGGGTTTTCATTGTTTCTTGGGATTTCACCTAGCATTTCATTTTCCACCGTGAATACCGTGGAGAAGAAGGTGTTTAATATGTTAGCTTTTTCCTCGTCATCTACAACCATTCTTTCCTCACTATTTTTTAAGGGGCCTACATTTTCAGTTTTTATTCTTTTACTATTGATATAGTTGAAGAACAGTTTGGGATTAGTTTTACTCTCCTTAGCAATGTGCTTCTCTGTTTCCTTTTTGGCAGCTTTAATTAGTTTTTTAGATAAAGTATTTTTCTCCCTATAGTTTTTTAGAGCTTCAATGGTGCCATCCTGCTTTAGTAGTGCAAATGCTTTCTTTTTACTGTTAATTGCCTGTCTTACTTCTTTGTTTAGCCACATTGGGTTTTTCCTATTTCTAGTCCTTTTATTCCCACAAGGTATAAACCGCTTACACTGCCTATTTAGGATGTTCTTAAACATTTCCCATTTATTATCTGTATTCTCATTTCTGAGGATATTGTCCCAGTCTACCAGATTAAGGGCATCTCTAAGCTGTTCAAACTTTGCCTTCCTAAAGTTCAATGTTTTTGTGACTCCCTGACAAGTCCCCCTAGTGAAAGACAGTGTTCATTTGCCGAACCAATTCCTGAGATAATCGGTCTCATGGGGGAAGACCACCATCCTTATGAATTTTTGGAAGTCCATGGAGTATTGGCAGAACAGGATTTTCAACGTCCAGAAACTCTGCTTGCTTTTTTGTCAGGACACCCAGACTAAGGCCATCTTTAATTATCTCCTGAATTTCCTCCTTAAATTTAGATGAAGGATTACTACTAGTGTTGAGCGATACCGTCCGATACTTGAAAGTATCGGTATCGGATAGTATTGGCCGATACCCGAAAAATATCGGATATCGCCGATACCGATATCCGATACCAATACAAGTCAATGGGACATCAAGTATCGGAAGGTATTCTCATGGTTCCCAGGGTCTGAAGGAGAGGAAACTCTCTTTCAGGCCCTGGGATCCATAGGGATGTGTAAAATAAAGAATTAAAATAAAAAATATTGATATATTTACCTCTCCGGCGGCCCCTGAACTCAGCGCGGGTAACCGGCAGGCTTCTTTGTTCAAAATCAGCGCTTTTAGGACCTGAGAATCACGTCCCGGCTTCTGATTGGTCGCGGGCCGCCCATGTGACCGCCACGCGACCAATCACAAGCCGCGACGTCACCGCAAGCTATTAACGCGCTCATTTTTAAAAATGAGCGCGTTAATGGCTTTCAAAGACGTAGCGGCTTGTGATTGGTCGCGTGGCCGCGACCAATCACAAGCCGCGACGTCACCGCAAGCTATTAACGCGCTCATTTTTAAAAATGAGCGCGTTAATGGCTTTCAAAGACGTAGCGGCTTGTGATTGGTCGCGTGGCCGCGACCAATCACAAGCCGCGACGTCACCGCAAGCTATTAACGCGCTCATTTTTAAAAATGAGCGCGTTAATGGCTTTCAAAGACGTAGCGGCTTGTGATTGGTCGCGTGGCCGCGACCAATCACAAGCCGCGACGTCACCGCAAGCTATTAACGCGCTCATTTTTAAAAATGAGCGCGTTAATGGCTTTCAAAGACGTAGCGGCTTGTGATTGGTCGCGTGGCCGTGACCAATCACAAGCCGCGACGTCACCGCAAGCTATTAACGCGCTCATTTTTAAAAATGAGCGCGTTAATGACTTTCAAAGACATAGCGGCTTGTGATTGGTCGCGGCCACGCGACCAATCACAAGCCGCTACGTCTTTGAAAGCCATTAGCGCGCTCATTTTTCAAAAATGAGCGCGCTAATAGCTTGCAGTGACGTCGCGGCTTGTGATTGGTCGCGTGGCGGTCACATGGGCGGCCCGCGACCAATCAGAAGCCGGGACGTGATTCTCAGGTCCTAAAAGCGCTGATTTTGAACAACGAAGCCTGCCGGTTACCCGCGCTGAGTCCAGGGGCCGCCGGAGAGGTAAATATATCAATATTTTTTATTTTAATTCTTTATTTTACACATCTCTATGTATCCGATACCGATACCCGATACCACAAAAGTATCGGATCTCGGTATCGGAATTCCGATACCGCAAGTATCGGCCGATACCCGATACTTGCGGTATCGGAATGCTCAACACTAATTACTCCTTAATTTTTCATAAGTCCTGGAGTCAGACAAAAGCTTGATTATTTTTGCATGATAATCCTCAGCATTCATGATCATCACCACTCCTCCTTTGTCCGACATTTTGATCACTATGTTAGACATGTCTTTCAGATCCAGTAGTGCCTTGTGTTTACGTGAAAAATTGCCAACAGTACCTCTCTGGCTCATTACATTAATCACTGAGCAACTTCAACTCTCTCTCAACCATTTCTTGGAATTTGTCCATACAGTCCGATCTCGTCTGAATCGGGTAAAAAAATGGATTTTTGTGGCAAGGTTATATGACTGATGAATAGTTTCTCAATTTGAAAAAGGATCCGAGTTCAGATCTTGTAGCGCAATCAAAGCTACTTGTTCCTTGAAATCCAGATCAGCAAATTTATTATATATATAAATTGTCTCCATATCTGTCTGTATTAGGATCCCCTTCATTTTCATTATTGGAATCAGTCAAAAAATGGTTTTTAATAGTCAAATTGCACACAAACTTATTTATATCTAAAATAGTCAAAAAGAAATCAAAGTTCGGGTCGGGAACAAAATTCAAGCCTAGAGACAGAACATCAATGTGTGTTCTGTCTCCGCCATCTAATTTGTTACCTCTGATTATCTGTTTGCATAATTTGCAGTTTTCTCAGCCAGTATACAACAACTGATATATTCATAACTTTATTTGTAGCGTTTTGGCTCCCTCTAGCGGTCAGAGTCATGTTCATATTTCTGTTTTTTCTATTTTTTTCCATGTCTGATTCTCCTCCCCTTTGCAAAGCATTATGGTAGCTCAGCCTACATCTCCCTCCATTTTCTTTTCACTTCCTTCAGTCTGCTTTCAAGGAAAGATGCTTGTACTTCATCCCCCTTGCGATTGCATTGTCGGTATGTCTTTATGCTTTCTGTAGATAATTTCTGCTCTATATTAGCCTAGCTTAGCCAGTTGTACTCCTAGTTCAGTTACTAGCTTTCTAAATGTTTATGCATAATGTACATCATGTGTAGCATATATTTCTTCTATACCAGGCACTGATTGTATGTATATCATTGTTTACAGTTTCACCGCATCAATATACCACTACGTTTAATAAAGCACAGACTCAACCACAGTCTCCTTGCTGGACTCCGGTATAGCGGGTTAGGCTACTTTCACACTAGCGTCGGCCCATCGCAGTTCGTCGGGCCGCAGTACCGACGCATACTGTGAAATAAAATCACAACGGGGGCAACGGATGCAGTTTTTCAACGCTTCCGCTGCCCCATTGTGAGTTGCGGGGAGGAGGGGGCGGAGCTTCGGCCACGCATGCGCGGTCGAAAATGGCAGACACGACACACAAAAAAACGTTACATGGAATATTTTTTGTGCCGACGGTCCACCAAAACACGACCCATCCATCGTGCGATGGATGCGACGTGTGGCAATCTGTCGCAATGCGTCGCTAATAATAATAATAATAATCTTTATTTTTATATAGCGCTAACATATTCCGCAGCGCTTTACACACATTATCATTGCTGTCCCCATTGGGGCTCACAATCTAAATTCCCTATCAGTATGTCTTTGGAATGTGGGAGGAAACCGGAGTGCCCGGAGGAAACCCACGCAAACACGGAGAGAACATACAAACTCTTTGCAGATGTTGTCCTTAGTGGGGCTTGAACCCAGGACTCCAGCGCTGCAAGGCTGCTGTGCTAACCACTGCGCCACCGTGCTGCCCATGAAAGTCTATGGAGAAAAAACGCAGGATGCGGGCAACTTTGCAGGATGTGTTTTTTCTGCAAAACGACGCATTGCGACGTGCGTCGTACGACGCTAGTGTGAAAGTAGCCTTAGCTGCCTGTATAACTACATGAGCCTGCCTCATTTAGTTGAGGACAGAACAGAGGGTGAGTATATTCCTATTAGGTATATACTTACCCTCGGACGCGCCCTGCTTCTTTCCGGCAGCCTTCCTTCCTAAGAATCAGCCCTTCCAGGACCTTCGGTGAAGTCGCGGCTTGTGATTGGTCACGCGAGCGGTCACATGGGCGGCCGCGCGACCAATCACAAGCCGCGACGTCACCGCAAGGTCTTGGAAGGCTGATTCTAAGGAAGGAAGGTTTCCAGTTAGTACCAGGGCGCGTCAGAGGGTAAGTATGGCGATATTTTTTATTTTAATTCTTTATTTTACACTTAAATCTGAATTCCGATACCAATTCCCGATATCTTAACCATATCGGGAATCGGTATCGGAATTCCGATTCCAGATTCAGAAGATCGCCGACTTCATGGCCGACCCCACACAGGGGTCGGGTCGGGTTTCATGAAACCCGACTTTGCCAAAAGTCGGCGACTTCTGAAAATTTTCGACCCGTTTCGCTCAACCCTACTCAGTGCTATTCCATTCATCAGCAAATTCAGCTGAGTAAAATGGTGGATAATTTCTTTATCCGTAAACATCTTGGGATCATGCCCTTGACTACATACTGTATATAATCGAGTATAAGCTGAGATTTTCAGCCCATTTTTTGGGGGTTGAAAGTCCCCCTCTCGGCTTATACTCAAGTCATACCCAGGGGTTGGCAGGGGAGGGGGAGTGGGGGCTGTCTAATTAGACTCACCTACTCCTGGCGGGCCCTGCTTCCCCGGCGCAGCAGCTTCTTCCTGTACTGAGCGGTCACATGGTACCACTCATTACAGTAATGAATATGCGTCTCCACCTCCCATAGGAGTGGAGCCGCATATTCATTACTGTAATGAGCGGTAACGGTGTCCGCTCAATACAGGAAGAAGTTGCGGCGCCAGGGAAGCAGGGACTGCACCGCGCCAGGAGCAGGTGAGTATACGGGGAGGGGAGTGCGGTGCCCCCACGTAAGGGCAATGGGGTACTCGGTACCGGGTCCTTCAGTTCCTTCCTCGAGGATGTCACGGTGGCCGACCCGGACCGTGGCCCTATGAGGGGTGCCTGTTATGATCTGGTGGTTTAGGAACAACATGAGACAAGCTCTGAAGGAGGTGGTATCTGTACTGACCGCAAACCCTGAACCTAGCAGCGCAACTAAAAATAGCCGTGGGGGGTACCTGACGCTCCCTAGACCCCTCGGCACAGCCTAAGATCTAACTTCCCCTAAAGATGGAAACAGGAAACCTATCTTGCCTCAGAGAAAATCCCCAAAGGAAAGATAGCTCCCCACAAATATTGACGGTGAGAGGAGGGGAAAATAACATACGCAGAAATGAAATCAGATTTTAGCATAGGAGGCCAGTCTAGCTTGATAGATAGGACAGGAAAGGATACTGTGCGGTCAGTATAAAAACTACAAAACAATCCACACAGAGTTTACAAAATCTCCACACCTGACTAAAGGTGTGGAGGGTAAATCTGCTTCCCAGAGCTTCCAGCTAACAGAAAAAATCCATACTGACAAGCTGGACAAATATAGAATGCACAGAACAATAAGTCCACAACATGTGGACTGAAATGAGCAAAGCCAGAACTTATCCTTGCAGAACTGGTCAGGAAACCAGGAGAATCCAAGCAGAGATGTGAATCCAGCCAGGAAACATTGACAAGTGGCACAGGCTGAAGAAAGAGCCAGACTTAAATAGCGGACGATAAGTGGAGGCAGCTGATGACAGCTAACTCCAAGGAGCAGCCATACCACTAGAAACCACAAGAGGGAGCCCAAGAGCAGAACTCACAAAAGTGCCACTTACAACCACCGGAGGGAGCCCAAGAGCGGAATTCACAACAGGTGCCCAATTAAAGGTGTAGTTTGTACGGTGTTCATGACGCCACCTGTGGTATTCGGTCAGGATGACCGACGCTGCTTAGGGATTCGCTGGGGTGATGTTATGGCAGCTAGATGGTATACCTTCCCACAGGTGAAGTGTTTCCCCAGGGCTTCCCAGAAGTGTAGATGGTGATGATGTGAGGCGCAGTTAATAACGAGGACACAAAGGGTGCAGTCTCTTTACCTTTACTGAAGGCTTTTGCATCCGCAGTCCAGAGTACAGGATTACAGGGTAGGCAGGGTCCAGCCGGTCTGATGACACTTCCAGAGTCCCCTTTATCCAGGCGGAAGTCAGTAGCCTACCTACTAGCGCTCGGGCATTGTAGTACCCCCCTGTTGAGCAACTCGGTGGGGTCCTCACAACTTTTGTAGATGTTTCTCTTCTCTCTGTCCCCCAGATGGATAGGACAAACCCGTATGACGGTTGTGGCCTGAGGCTATTTTATAGGGACCCTAGTGTCGCCCCTCCTCCACGTTGCCACCTTGTCTGCTTAGGTTCTTAGGTCGGACAGCCAACTTGGAATTGACTGCCCTGCCGGTCTCTGAAGTAAAGCATAGAGTCTATTACTCCCTCGGTGCTCCGGTCACTGGTCCGCGCTCCAGAAAGAGGCAGCCTCCCACAGGACAGGACTCCTTCTGGTTTCCTATACTCCTTTGCCGTGACTTTATGTCTCACTCCCTACGAACACACTTTGCTTCGTGTCCTTTCCAGGGATGCTGCCGCAATGAAGTGCAGGCGCAGCTCCGTGTCTTTCTATCTTGCTGAGCCTTCAATGTCCTTCCCTTTTCCTCTGTCTGCTCAACAGGTATCTCCTGGGCCAAGCCCAGTCAGCTTCTCTCCAATCACTCCTTACTCGTCCTCCTGCTCCCAGCTTCTCACAGCTTCTGACTTTCTATCCAACCCACCAGTTTTACCCTAATGTGAGGAGTGGCCTAATAGGTAGAACCCTTGCTCCCCCTGGTGACCTGGAGTGTGAAGTGTGCTGTTGGTCTTGTGATACCTGGCAGGGTTTAAGTCCTTCGGTGCCATCAGACGTAACATCACTCTCCCTGGTGGAAGAGCGACATTACTGCAACGACCAGGACTCTGGGGCACTGCAGGAGCGCTGCACGATATTCACCTCTCCTCGTTCCGGCACTGCTCCGTCTTCAGTGTCTTCTGCAGTGACGCTCAGGTCAGAGGGCGTGATGACGTGTTAGTGCACGCCCTCTGCCTTAACGTCAGTGCAGAAGACGCTGAAGATGGAGCAGCGCCGGAACGAAGTCAGGTGAATATTAAAAATGCCGGGGGCCTGAGCGACGAGAGGTATGTGATTTTTTTTTTTATCGCAGCAGCAGCAAATGGGGCAAGTGTCTATATAGAGCATCTTATGGGGCCATAATCAATGTTTGTGCAGCACTATATGGGGCAAATATCTTTATGGAGCATCTCATGGGGACATAATCAACATTTGTGCAGCATTATATTGGGCAAATGTGTCTATGGAGCATCCTATGGGGCCATTATTAACCTTTATGCAGGATTATATGGGGCATATTTTAATATGGAGCATCTTATGGGGCCATCATAAACTTTATGGAGCATTATATGGGGCTCCTGATTCAATATGGATATTTTTGAATATCGTACACTTAACCTACTGATGTCTCAATTAATTTTACTTTTATTGGTATCTATTTTTACTTTTGACATTTACTGGTAGCTGCTGCATTTTCCACCCTAAACTTATACTCGAGTCATTAAGTTTTCCAGTTTTTTGTGGCAAAAATAGGGGGGTCGGCTTATACTCGGGTCGGCTTATACTCGAGTATATACGGTAGTTATTAAGCGTGGTTTGATCTCACCAAACTTTAGTGTCTTGCATTATTAATTTCTCCAATTTGTTAAGGCTTTCATTTAAATCTGGTGTCTCAGTAGCATTATCAGGTTTATTAGAAAAAATAAGTGCAACTTTTTTGGATCTATCTCAAGATAAATTCGTTGCCATGACAGAAAGCAAATCCAAAAGATTTAAAATTATAAAACTTCAAAAACCCTCGTGTAGGTAATTTTGATGAAATATAGGACTGAAATTGTCAGAATAAATAGAGAGGAAAACAGGAGCATGGCAATCAAATGTAATGCAAACAAGGGAAAGGGCAAAGCCAGCTGACCAACAACCACCGCAGGTGCACAGATCTCCGTATTGATTATACGTCAGTAGAATGCAGGAATGAAGAGGAGGTTGATCCTGCTCCTTAAATTTAATTTCTTGTCTTTAAAAAAATATTTAGATTTGAGAGTTCTAAGTGGTTGATACCTTTTAATGGCTAACTGAAAAGATGGTAACAAATTGCAAGCTTTCGAGACTACACAGGTCTCTTCATCAGGCATAGACTAAAAGAAATTCTGGAGAATCACATATTTATGCACTAGACATCACAGAAAAAAAAAAGCAGAAAAAAACATGGATAAGACAGGTGACATGAAGCAGAATTACCATGAGTGATAAACAGTTATGTCCATAAATATTGGACCAGTTCTTAGATAAGGATTGTTTTATTGGGGTCTGGTTCTGTTGTGATGACCCCTCATAGTCTGAGGGGCAAGTTCCTTAGTTGATGTAAGACATAAATCCATGCGACACATTCATTCATGAACTAAGACTGCCAAAGGTCATCATCAGTTTGTATTCCCATACTCTTCTGTCTCTGAGATTTGAAGTTACCTTTTAAAACAAGTAATTTCATGTCCATAATGTTATGACTGGGGAGACAAAAATGTATTGCCACAGGTAGATTTATTCTTTTTTCTCTTATTGTGTGGCGGTGAGAATTCATTCTTGTTCTCAGTTTCTGCCCTGTCTCCCCCACATACAGACCCCCAGTTGGACATTTAGTACAAATAATTAGGTACACCACATTAGAAGTGACGCAGCTGAAAGTACCTGGGATCTTATAGTCCTGATGTGAATTGGGGATCTTTATCTTGTCCGTGGTCATTATAATGGACAGGTTTTACATTTTTTCTGATTGCAAGGAAAGGTACCTGCAGCTGTTGGAGAGGACAGGGAGCTTCTGACAATGATGCTTCTTAGATTTGGGGGCTGCCTAAAACACAGTAGTGGGGGGTCTGGAAAAATGGATTGTAAGTGGGCATCTTTTTGTAGTAAAGGTTGTAATGTCCGTGCAGCTCCCCTTAGCACCTCCAGATTTGGATTGTAGGTGACTGCTAGAGGCACCCGGTTATTTTCTTCTTTAGTTTTGTAATGTAGCAGGTGATTCCTTGATATTCTGGTGGTTCTTGTAATCTGGTTTTCAATTGTTCTTGGATGGTAGCCCTGATTCAAAAAGGTCTTTCTGAGGCTACCAAGGTGTTCATCCCTATCCATTGGGTTGGAACATATACAATTGTATCTGATGGCTTGGCTGTAGACGATAGAGTTTTTTATGTGTTTTGGATGGAAACTGTCCCATTTAAGGTATGTTGGATGCTCGATTGGCGTCTGATATAGGGATGACTATTTTAGTGTTCTACAGCTTAATGATAGTGTCCAAAAAGTTAATTTCAGTAACTGAGTAATTGAGTGTCAAGTTGATGGTAGGATGAAATTGATTTTTTTTTTAAAAGTACACATATTTAGTATTGCCGTAACGACCACCCTACCTATAAAACTGTCCCATTTCAGTGAACACCGTAAAAAAATAAAATAAAAACAAGGCAAAAAACGACGCTTTATCATGATACCACCGAACAAAAAGTGGAATAACACGCGATCAAAAAACCTATATAAACATGGTACCGCTGAAAACGTCATCTTGTCCCGCAAAAAACAAGCCGCAATACAGCGTCATCAACAAAAAAATACAAAAATGCAAAAGTTATAGCTCAAAGAATAAAGCGATGCAAAAACAATTATTTTTTATATAAAAAAGTTTTGTATAAAAGTGCCAAAACATAAAAAAAATTAAATGAGGTATCACTAATCATACTGACCCGAAGAATAAAACTGTCTTATAATTTTTACCACATGCGGAACAATATTAATGCCCCACCCAAAAGAAATTTATGAATTGCAGTTTTTTTGTTTATTCTACCTCCCAAAAATCGTAATAAAAAGCGATAAAAAAATGTCATTTGCCCGAAAATGATACCAATAAAAACGTCAACTCGTCCCACAAAAGCACGACCTCACATGACTCTTTGGGACAAAATATAGGAAAATTATAGCTTTCAAAATGTGGTGATTCAAACACTATTTTTTTTGCAATAAAAAGCGTCTTTTAGCGTGTGACAGCTGCCAAACATAAAACCTGATATAAAAACCCGCTATAAATAGAAAATCAAACCTTCCTTTATAACACTCTTAGTTTGAGAAAAATTATAAAATAAAAAAATGTATTTATTTCCATTTTCCCATTAGGGTTGTGGCTAAAGTTAGGCTTAGGGTTGGGGCTAAAGTCAGGGTGAGGGTTGGGGCTAAAGTTAGGGTTTGAATTAGGGTTAAGGTTTGGATTACATTTATGGTTGGGTTTAGGGTTAGGGGTGTGTCAGGGTTAGGGGTGTGGTTAGGGTTATGGTTAGGGTTGGGATTAGGGTTAGGGGAGTGTTGGGTTAGGGGTGTGTTCGGGTTAGGTTTGTGGTTAGGGTTATGGTTAGGGTTGGGATTAGGGGTGTGTTGGGTTTAGGGTTGTGATTACGGCTGTGATAAGGGTTAGAGGTATGGTTAGGGTTATGGTTAGGGTTGGGATTAGGGTGTTAAGGGTGTGTTGGGAATAGGGTTGGAGTTAGAATTGGGGGGTTCCACTGTTTAGGCACATCAGAGGCTCTACAAACGCGACATGGCAACCAATCTCAACTCCAGCCAATTTTGCATTGAAAAGTCAAACGGTGCTCCTTCCCTCCCGACAGTGGTTTACCTCTTGAAGCTCATCAAGAGAATGCCAAGAGTGTGCAAAGCAGTCATCAAAGCAAAAGGTGGCTACTTTGAAGAACCTAGAATATAACACATAATTTCAGTTGTTTCACACTTTTTTGTTAAGTATATAATTTCACATGTGTTAATTCATAGTTGTGATGCCTTCAGTGTGAATGTACAATTTTCATAATCATGAAAATACAGAAAAATCTTTAAATGAGAAGGTGCGCCCAAACTTTTGGTCTGTACTGTATGTGTGATTTAAGGGTATGAAAATTCAAATATGGAAAATTTCAACATTTTCAAACTTTTCACCAAATTTCCATTTTTCTTCACAAATAAACGCAAGTCATATCAAAGAAATTTTACCACTATCATGAAGTACAATATGTGACAAGAAAACAATCTCAGAATCACCAGGATCCGTTGAAGCGTTCCAGAGTTTATAACCGGATAAAGGGACAGTGGTCAGAATTGTAAAAATTGGACTGGTCATTAACGTGCAAACCACTCTTGGGGGTAAAGGGGTTAATATAAGTAGTAGATTTCTACATTTTAACCACATTCTGGTTAATACGATATCTATCGTAGTCCTGTGCACACGTCCTTTACAACTTTTTTTTACTGGGCTGCAATTTATTTCCCATACTGCCACCTACTGCTGTGCGTGTTTTCCACCTGTTATATCTGTCGTTTGTTCTCTATGGCAGTGGAACGCTTGTGTGTCACGTGGCCGCAAACCAGAAGGTCCTTTATATATGGGTGAGAAGGACAGAACATGCGCCACAGTGTATACAAGCGCACACGCCAATACGCTCCCTTCACACGTGATATACACACCCCTCTCGCTTTACTCTCTGGCCGTTCACTGTTTATAAACCTCGCCTATCCCTCCCCCAACACACGCTTCCTGATGAAGAGTTAACGAAACTTGCATTGGGGCAGTGGAAACGCTGCGGGCAGCAGGTGATATCTGCATGTAAGTTTTAATATGGTTACTTGAGTCTCCTCTTTGCTGTACATATGCTATGGGGAGAGTTTAACCCCTTCGGAGCAGTTTTTGTGTTTTCGTTTTTCGCTCCCCTCTTTCCCAGAGCCATAATTTATTTTTTTCGGGACGTGTTGTACTTTTGAATGACGTCATTGGCTTTAGCATGTCATATACGCGGAAAAAAATTTCAAGTATGGTGAAATTGCAAAAAAGTGCAATCCCACACTTGTTTTTTGTTTGGCTTTTTTGCTAAGTTCACTAAATGCTAAAACTGACCTGCCATTATGATTCTCCAGGTCGTTACGAGTTCATAGACACCAAACATGTCTAGGTTCTTTTTTATTTAAGTGGTAAAAAAAAAATCCATAGTTTGCTTAAAAAAAAAAAAGCACAATTTTCCGAGACCTGTAGCGTCTCCATTTTTCATGGTCTCGGATTGTGTGAGGGCTTATTTTTTTATTTTTGCGTGCCAGGCTGATGTTTTTAACGATACTATTTTTGTGCCGATACGACCTTTTGATTGTCAGTTATTGCATTTTAATGCAATGTCGCGATGACCAAAAAAATGTAATTTTAGCGTTCTGACTTTATCGCTACGCCGTTTAGCGATCAGGTTAATGCTTTTTTTGTTGATAGATCGGGCGATTCTGAACGCGGCGATACTAAATATGTCTATGTTTGATTTTATTTTTATTGTTTTATTTTGAATGGGGTGAAAGGGGGGTGATTTAAACTTTTATATTTTTTTTCATATTTTTAATAATTTTTTTCTTTTACTTTTGCCATGCTTCAATAGCCTAGAAGCTGCCATGACTTGATCAGCTCTGCTACATTGGAGCGATGCTCAAATCGCTCCTATGTAGCAGAATTACTGCATTGCTATGAGTGCCGACCACAGAGTGGTGCTCATAGCAATCAGGCATCAACAACCATAGAGGTCTCAAGGAGACCTTAGGTTGTCATGCCGATACTTCACTAACCCCCGATCACGTGGCGGGGGTCAGCTGTGCGTGTACTTCCAGCCCGATGGCTGGAAGCGCCATTTAAATGCTGTTGTCAAAGTTTGACAGCAGCATTTAACTAGATAATAGGTGCAGGCGGATCACGATTCCGCCCGCGCCTATTGCGTGCACATGTCAGCTGTTGAAAACAGCTGACATGTCGCGGCTTTGAGGTGGGCTCACCACCGGAGCCCACCTTAAAGTGTGACTTCTCATGGCAGACGTACTATCTTGTCCAACGTCAAAAAGGGGTTAACCATGTGATTTCAGCCTCCTGTCGTGGATTACCATATATTTATACTATATTATGCATACTGTTGTTGCTTTTTCACCTCCTGCAATTGCCTTTTGTTTTCCTGCATGTGCATCTAGCAGCATCTGTTTTTTAGATATCCTTTTCATGTATGTTTTAATATCCATAATAAAAACTTTTTTTAATGGGCATATATACTCTCAGGGGGTTTCTACCTTCTCTGTGTAGTTACCCTGAGTTGCAACCCTTCATCAATTTTTATCTGCCATCAACATCCAGGGAGATTAGCTAGAGTGCTATGGATTTTATCTGGTTTCAGGTGTGATTTTCAAATTTCCCACACCTGTTACTTGCCACAGGTGAGTTTGATTGAGCATCACATGTTTGAAACAAAGTTGTTTACCCACAATTTTGTCCAGCCTATTTGTGGAGTTTCGTGTGAAATTATGTCCAATTTGATTTTTTTTTTCACGTTGTTTCAATGCACACAAAGGAAATAAACCTGTGTATAACAAAACATGTGTAATTGCTACAATTTTTTTGTAGAAATACTTTATCGGGAACAATTTCTAGGGTGCAAACACTTTTGGCCATGACTGTACGTGGCACATTTGCCACAATGTGTCACCCCTGGCTGTTTGGCTCGCAGACTATTACCTTCACTAAACACAGTTATACCTCAGAGATGAACAGGACCTGCTGTATAGTGTTTAGTCGTCAGATTCTTACATCACGTTGTGAACTTCCATAGATATTATTGGGTGATAAAACAATCGGATTATATAATACGTTTAGGCAAACTTCCAAGAAGTGTCACTTTTGGCAGCAGCTTCCACTGTTGGTCTGTAATTCTGGTGCCTTAAGTAACCAACAGTCTGATTCAATTTGTATATGCCCGGACCTACAACCTAGAGCACAAAATGAGAAGAATTCTAGGGCAGATTCTTGGCTTCGCTATCTGCATATTTGCATTAAACCTGAGCATACCGCCCTGTATAAAATTCCCTTTTAAGTGATGTGGTGTCACGTCCCTTTGATTCAATGAAGGGATTATGCTCCATTTCCTTCTTAGTTCAGCTAATGTTCCTCGGGAAGCCTCCGGGACAAGGATTAGGACATTAAACTACTAATTAAAAGGCAGTCTTCTTCCAGGGCATAAATTATAGGAAGTGTAAAGTTCCACTTTTCGGTCCTAACAGAGGGATTGGCACCTTGTGATAATATATTTACAAATCTCATCACAAGAACTGCAGCAGCAAGAAGGAAAATTTGTGGAATTCTGGAAGCCACAGGATGAAAAAAATGGAAATACTATTTTGAAAATATCTGGGCTTATTCAGTCCAGAGTATATGAGGCATCAACAGCATTTTGACCGTGTGGTATCCGCTCGGTATCTAAAGTTGACAAATAAAATACATTTTCCAAAAATAAAGAGACGTCATAAATGTGAGATAGCAGGTACGGAGGATGCAGTAATGGACTGTACACATACCAAGGGTGGTAGGGATTTATTAACCCTTTAACGACCGCCGATACGCCTTTTAACGGCGGCCGCTAAGGGTACTTAAACCACAGCGCCGTAAATTAACGGCGCTGTGGAAAAAGCAAATAGCGCCCCCCAGAGTCGGATTTTCTCTGGGGTCTCGGCTGCCGGGGGTAGCCGAGACCCCAGAGAACATGATTCGGGTTTTTTTTTACCCACCCCGCTTTTGCGATCGCCGGTAATTAACCGTTCACCGGCGATCGCAAAAAAAAAAACGCGATTTCTTTTAATCTCTCTGTCCTCCGATGTGATCGCACATCAGAGGACAGAGAAAAGGGGTCCCAGATAGCCCCCTGATACTCACCTATCTCCCCCGGTGCTCCTCGTGGCTCCCGGTGGGCGCCACCATCTTCAAAATGGCGGGCGCATGCGCCCGCCGGCCGGCCCCGGGAGAATCTTTGGGGTCTCGGCTACCGGGGGTAGCCGAGACCCCAAAGAGCATGATCGGGGTCAGTTTTACCGACCCCTGTTTTGCGATCGCCAGTAGTTAACTGTTTACCGGCGACCGCAAAAAAAAAAAGCAAAAAAAAAAAGCAAAGTTTAATTCTCTGTCCTCTGATGTGATCGCACATCAGAGGACAGAGAAATAGGGGGATTCGGGGACCCTATTATACTTACCGGTGTCCCTGGGTCCTCCTGCTGCTCCTCCTGGCTGCCGGTGTCTTCTGGGGAAAAGAAAATGGCGGGCGCATGCGCAGTGCGCCTGTCATCTGTCTCCATCTGCTGGCCGGCAGGAGAAGAGCAGTTGGGGCTAAAATTAGGGTTAGGGCTAGGGTTAGGTTTAGGGCTAGGGTTAGGGCTAGTATTAGGGTTAGGGCTAGGGTTAGGGCTAGGGTTAGGATTAGGGCTAGGATTAGGGTTAGGGCTAGGGTTAGGGCTAAATTTAGGGTTAGGGTTGGGGCTAAATTTAGGGTTAGGGTTGGCGCTAAATTTAGGGTTAGGCTTCTTTCACACTTACGTCGGTACGGGGCCGTCGCAATGCATCGGCCCGACATACCGAGGCACGTTGTGAAAATTGTGCACAACGTGGGCAGCGGATGTAGTTTTTCAACGCATCCGCTGCCCAATCTATGTCCTGGGGAGGAGGGGGCGGAGTTACGGCCACGCATGCACGGTCAGAAATGGCGGATGCGACGTACAAAAAAACATTACATTGAACTTTTTTTGTGCTGACGGTCCGCCAAAACACTGATCCAGTGCACGACGGACGCGACGTGTGGCCATCCGTCACGATCCGTCGGCAATACAAGTCTATGGGCAAAAAACGCATCCTGCGGGCACATTTGCAGGATCCGTTTCTTGTCCAAAACGACGGATTGCGACGGATGCCAAACGACGCAAGTGTGAAAGTAGCCTTAGGGCTAGGGTTAGGGTTGGGGCTAAAGTTAGGGTTAGAGTTGGGATTAGGGTTAGTATTAGGGTTAGGGTTGGCATTAGAGTTACGCTTGGGATTAGGGTTAGGTTTGGGATTAGGGTTAAGGTTAGGGTTGTGATTAGGGGTGTATTGGGATTAGGGTTAGGTTTGAGGTTAGGGTTGAGATTAGGATTAAGGGTGTGTTGGATTTAGGGTTTTGATTAGGGTTATGGTTAGGGCTAGGGTTAGGGCTAGGGTTAGAGCTAGTATTAGGATTAGGGCTAGGGTTAGGGCTAGGGTTAGGATTAGGGCTAGGGTTAGGGCTAAATTTAGGGTTAGGGTTGGGGCTAAATTTAGGGTTAGGGTTGGCGCTAAATTTAGGGTTAGGCTTCTTTCACACTTACGTCGGTACGGGGCCGTCGCAATGCATCGGCCCGACATACCGACGCACGTTGTGAAAATTGTGCACAACGTGGGCAGCGGATGTAGTTTTTCAACGCATCCGCTGCCCAATCTATGTCCTGGGGAGGAGGGGGCGGAGTTACGGCCACGCATGCGCGATCAGAAATGGCGGATGCGACGTACAAAAAACATTACGTTGAACTTTTTTTGTGCTGACGGTCCGCCAAAACACTGATCCAGTGCACGACGGACGCGACGTGTGGCCATCCGTCACGATCCGTCGGCAATACAAGTCTATGGGCAAAAAACGCATCCTGCAGGCACATTTGCAGGATCCGTTTCTTGTCCAAAACGACGGATTGCGACGGATGCCAAACGACGCAAGTGTGAAAGTAGCCTTAGGGCTAGGGTTAGGGTTGGGGCTAAAGTTAGGGTTAGAGTTGGGATTAGGGTTAGTATTAGGGTTAGGGTTGGCATTAGAGTTACGCTTGGGATTAGGGTTAGGTTTGGGATTAGGGTTAAGGTTAGGGTTGTGATTAGGGGTGTATTGGGATTAGGGTTAGGTTTGAGGTTAGGGTTGAGATTAGGATTAGGGGTGTGTTGGATTTAGGGTTTTGATTAGGGTTATGGTTAGGGTTGAGATTAGGGTTGTTTTGGCGTAAGGGTTGTGATTATCATTAGGATTATGGATCAGGTTCGGATTAGGGTTAGGGGTGTGTTGGGGTTAGGGTTGGAGCTAGAATTGGGGGGTTTCCACTGTTTAGGTACATCAGGGGGTCTCCAAACACGACAGCCAATTTTGCGCTCAAAAAGTCAAATGGTGCTCCCTCCCTTCTGAGCTCTGCCATACGCCCAAACAGTGGGTTACCCCCACATATGGGGCATCAGCTTACTCGGGATAAATTGGACAACAACTTCTGGGGTCCAATTTCTCCTGTTACCCTTGTGAAAATAAAAACTTGGGGGCTACAATATCTTTTTTGTGGAAAAAAAAATATTTTTTATTTTTATGACTCTGCATTATAAACTTCTGTGAAGCACTTGGGCATTCAAAGTTCTCACCACACATCTATATAAGTTCCTTGGGGGGTCTAGTTTCCAAAACGGGGTCACTTGTGGGGGGTTACTACTGTTTAGGTACATCAGGGGCTCTGCAAACGCAACATAACGCCCACAGGCCATTCTATCTAAGTCTGCATTCCAAAAAGGCGCTCCTTCCCTTCCGAGCTCTGCCGTGCGCCCAAACAGTGGTTTACCCCCACATATGGGGCATCAGCATACTCAGGATAAATTGAACAACAACTTTTGTGGTCTAATTTCTCCTGTTACCCTTGTGAAAATAGAAATTTGGGGGCAAAAAGATCATTTTTGTAGAAAAAATGTGATTTTTTTTTTCACGGCTCTACGTTATAAACGTCTGTGAAGCACATGGGGGATCAAAGTGCTCACCACACATCTAGATAAGTTCCTTAAGGGGTCTAGTTTCCAAAATGGTGTCACTTGTGGGGGGTTTCCACTGTTTAGGCACATCAGGGGCTCTCCAAACGCGACATGGCGTCCAATCTCAATTCCAGCCAATTTTACATTGAAAAAGTAAAATGGCACTCCTTCTCTTCCAAGCTCTGCGGTGTGCCCAAACAGTGGTTTACCCCCACATATGGGGCATCAGCGTACTCAGGATAAATTGAACAACAACTTTTGTGGTCTAATTTCTCCTGTTACCCTTGTGAAAATAAGAATTTGTGGGCGAAAAATCATTTTTGTGTAAGCAAAAGCGATTTTTTATTTTCACGGCTCTACGTTATAAACTTCCGTGAAGCACTTGGGGGTTTAAAGTGCTCACCACACATCTAGATAAGTTCCTTAAGGGGTCTAGTTTCCAAAATGGGGTCACTTGTGGGGAGTTTCCACTGTTTAGGTACATCAGGGGCTCTCTAAACGTGACATGGCGTCCGATCTCAATTCCAGCCAATTCTGCATTGAAAAAGTCAAACGGCGCTCCTTCACTTCCAAGTTCTGCGGTGCGCCCAAAAAGTGGTTTACCCCCACATATGGGGTATTGGCGTGTTCAGAAGAAATTGCATAACAAAATTTATGGTTACATTTCTGTTTTTACACATGTGAAAATAAAAAAAATGGTTCTGAATTAAGATGTTTGCAAAAAAAAGTTAAATGTTCATTTTTTCCTTCCACATTGTTTCAGTTCCTGTGAAGCACGTAAAGGGTTAATAAACTTCTTGAATGTGGTTTTGAGAACCTTGAGGGGTGTAGTTTTTAGAATGGTGTCACACTTCATTATTTTCTATCATATAGACTCCTCAAAATGACTTCAAATGTGATGTGGTCCCTAAAAAAAAATGGTGTTGTGAAAATGAGAAATTGCTGGTCAAATTTAACCCTTATAACTCCCTAACAAAAAAAATTTTGTTTCTAAAATTGTGCTGATGTAAAGTAGACATGTGGGAAATGTTATTTATTAACTATTTTTCGTGACATATCTCTCTGATTTAAGGGCATAAAAATACAAAGTTTGAAAATTGCCAAATTTTAAAATTTTTTGCCATATTTCCGTTTTTTTCATAAATATTCGCAAGTAATATCGAAGAAATGTTACCACTAGCATGAAGTACAATATGTCACGAAAAAACAATCTCAGAATCAGCGGGATCCGTTGAAGCGTTCCAGAGTTATAACCTTATAAAGTGACAGTGGTCAGAATTGTAAAAATTGGCTCGGTCATTAAGTACCAAATTGGCTCTGTCACTAAGGGGTTAAACAACAGAAACTCCACACAGGGTGAAAACGGAGGGACAATAATCCCTAATACAGTAAATGGGTAATGGGGTTAAATTAAAGAAACAAGGACAAATAAAACAGACAATTCAATTAATAAATAACTTATCACTCAGACGCCAGTCACGGCCGAACTCCTGTCACAGTGGGAGTTTGTCACAGTCCTGAGGAAGATGGGGTAGTATCTCCTGATGTTGGTGGTGTCCTTTCGTGGTCCTGATGATGGTGGATGTGCAGATCAGGTTTTTGAAATGTATTCTTTAGCCTTCTGATCGTGCACTCCCCGCCTCCTAGCCACAGGTGTTTTAATTATAGTAGGTCCAATACCCCTCCACAGAAAGAGAGAATTTGAGTCCAAGAAGAGGTTTCACATGTACCCATTCAGATGGAGACGTTTATTCTCGGTGAGGTAGGTCAAGCGTAGGACCTCGTATAAGAGAGATGCCGTAAAGTGGCTACGAGGTACACATAAATATGGCCATTTTTATGCGCTAAAAGCTCTCATTTTTCATATTTCTAGTGCAGTAATGCAGTTCAAATTTCGTGTTTTCAAGTTTGCATGTTTTGGCGCTGCAGTGTGCTGCCCTTTTTACTTAACTATATACGAGTTGGCGACTCTGGGTTCAGCACCTGTTCACACTCAGTCTATGTTTGGATGTGCAGGTCAGGTTTTTGAAATGTATTCTTTAGCCTTCTGATCGTGCACTCCCCGCCTCCTAGCCACAGGTGTTTTAATTATAGTAGGTCCAATACCCCTCCACAGAAAGAGAGAATTTGAGTCCAAGAAGAGGTTTCACATGTACCCATTCAGATGGAGACGTTTATTCTCGGTGAGGTAGGTCAAGCGTAGGACCTCGTATAAGAGAGATGCCGTAAAGTGGCTACGAGGTACACATAAATATGGCCATTTTTATGCGCTAAAAGCTCTCATTTTTCATATTTCTAGTGCAGTAATGCAGTTCAAATTTCGTGTTTTCAAGTTTGCATGTTTTGGCGCTGCAGTGTGCTGCCCTTTTTACTTAACTATATACGAGTTGGCGACTCTGGGTTCAGCACCTGTTCACACTCAGTCTATGTTTGGATGTGCAGGTCAGGTTTTTGAAATGTATTCTTTAGCCTTCTGATCGTGCACTCCCCGCCCCCTAGCCACAGGTGTTTTAATTATAGTAGGTCCAATACCCCTCCACAGAAAGAGAGAATTTGAGTCCAAGAAGAGGTTTCACATGTACCCATTCAGATGGAGACGTTTATTCTCGGTGAGGTAGGTCAAGCGTAGGACCTCGTATAAGAGAGATGCCGTAAAGTGGCTACGAGGTACACATAAATATGGCCATTTTTATGCGCTAAAAGCTCTCATTTTTCATATTTCTAGTGCAGTAATGCAGTTCAAATTTCGTGTTTTCAAGTTTGCATGTTTTGGCGCTGCAGTGTGCTGCCCTTTTTACTTAACTATATACGAGTTGGCGACTCTGGGTTCAGCACCTGTTCACACTCAGTCTATGTTTGGATGTGCAGGTCAGGTTTTTGAAATGTATTCTTTAGCCTTCTGATCGTGCACTCCCCGCCTCCTAGCCACAGGTGTTTTAATTATAGTAGGTCCAATACCCCTCCACAGAAAGAGAGAATTTGAGTCCAAGAAGAGGTTTCACATGTACCCATTCAGATGGAGACGTTTATTCTCGGTGAGGTAGGTCAAGCGTAGGACCTCGTATAAGAGAGATGCCGTAAAGTGGCTACGAGGTACACATAAATATGGCCATTTTTATGCGCTAAAAGCTCTCATTTTTCATATTTCTAGTGCAGTAATGCAGTTCAAATTTCGTGTTTTCAAGTTTGCATGTTTTGGCGCTGCAGTGTGCTGCCCTTTTTACTTAACTATATACGAGTTGGCGACTCTGGGTTCAGCACCTGTTCACACTCAGTCTATGTTTGGATGTGCAGGTCAGGTTTTTGAAATGTATTCTTTAGCCTTCTGATCGTGCACTCCCCGCCTCCTAGCCACAGGTGTTTTAATTATAGTAGGTCCAATACCCCTCCACAGAAAGAGAGAATTTGAGTCCAAGAAGAGGTTTCACATGTACCCATTCAGATGGAGACGTTTATTCTCGGTGAGGTAGGTCAAGCGTAGGACCTCGTATAAGAGAGATGCCGTAAAGTGGCTACGAGGTACACATAAATATGGCCATTTTTATGCGCTAAAAGCTCTCATTTTTCATATTTCTAGTGCAGTAATGCAGTTCAAATTTCGTGTTTTCAAGTTTGCATGTTTTGGCGCTGCAGTGTGCTGCCCTTTTTACTTAACTATATACGAGTTGGCGACTCTGGGTTCAGCACCTGTTCACACTCAGTCTATGTTTGGATGTGCAGGTCAGGTTTTTGAAATGTATTCTTTAGCCTTCTGATCGTGCACTCCCCGCCTCCTAGCCACAGGTGTTTTAATTATAGTAGGTCCAATACCCCTCCACAGAAAGAGAGAATTTGAGTCCAAGAAGAGGTTTCACATGTACCCATTCAGATGGAGACGTTTATTCTCGGTGAGGTAGGTCAAGCGTAGGACCTCGTATAAGAGAGATGCCGTAAAGTGGCTACGAGGTACACATAAATATGGCCATTTTTATGCGCTAAAAGCTCTCATTTTTCATATTTCTAGTGCAGTAATGCAGTTCAAATTTCGTGTTTTCAAGTTTGCATGTTTTGGCGCTGCAGTGTGCTGCCCTTTTTACTTAACTATATACGAGTTGGCGACTCTGGGTTCAGCACCTGTTCACACTCAGTCTATGTTTGGATGTGCAGGTCAGGTTTTTGAAATGTATTCTTTAGCCTTCTGATCGTGCACTCCCCGCCTCCTAGCCACAGGTGTTTTAATTATAGTAGGTCCAATACCCCTCCACAGAAAGAGAGAATTTGAGTCCAAGAAGAGGTTTCACATGTACCCATTCAGATGGAGACGTTTATTCTCGGTGAGGTAGGTCAAGCGTAGGACCTCGTATAAGAGAGATGCCGTAAAGTGGCTACGAGGTACACATAAATATGGCCATTTTTATGCGCTAAAAGCTCTCATTTTTCATATTTCTAGTGCAGTAATGCAGTTCAAATTTCGTGTTTTCAAGTTTGCATGTTTTGGCGCTGCAGTGTGCTGCCCTTTTTACTTAACTATATACGAGTTGGCGACTCTGGGTTCAGCACCTGTTCACACTCAGTCTATGTTTGGATGTGCAGGTCAGGTTTTTGAAATGTATTCTTTAGCCTTCTGATCGTGCACTCCCCGCCTCCTAGCCACAGGTGTTTTAATTATAGTAGGTCCAATACCCCTCCACAGAAAGAGAGAATTTGAGTCCAAGAAGAGGTTTCACATGTACCCATTCAGATGGAGACGTTTATTCTCGGTGAGGTAGGTCAAGCGTAGGACCTCGTATAAGAGAGATGCCGTAAAGTGGCTACGAGGTACACATAAATATGGCCATTTTTATGCGCTAAAAGCTCTCATTTTTCATATTTCTAGTGCAGTAATGCAGTTCAAATTTCGTGTTTTCAAGTTTGCATGTTTTGGCGCTGCAGTGTGCTGCCCTTTTTACTTAACTATATACGAGTTGGCGACTCTGGGTTCAGCACCTGTTCACACTCAGTCTATGTTTGGATGTGCAGGTCAGGTTTTTGAAATGTATTCTTTAGCCTTCTGATCGTGCACTCCCCGCCTCCTAGCCACAGGTGTTTTAATTATAGTAGGTCCAATACCCCTCCACAGAAAGAGAGAATTTGAGTCCAAGAAGAGGTTTCACATGTACCCATTCAGATGGAGACGTTTATTCTCGGTGAGGTAGGTCAAGCGTAGGACCTCGTATAAGAGAGATGCCGTAAAGTGGCTACGAGGTACACATAAATATGGCCATTTTTATGCGCTAAAAGCTCTCATTTTTCATATTTCTAGTGCAGTAATGCAGTTCAAATTTCGTGTTTTCAAGTTTGCATGTTTTGGCGCTGCAGTGTGCTGCCCTTTTTACTTAACTATATACGAGTTGGCGACTCTGGGTTCAGCACCTGTTCACACTCAGTCTATGTTTGGATGTGCAGGTCAGGTTTTTGAAATGTATTCTTTAGCCTTCTGATCGTGCACTCCCCGCCCCCTAGCCACAGGTGTTTTAATTATAGTAGGTCCAATACCCCTCCACAGAAAGAGAGAATTTGAGTCCAAGAAGAGGTTTCACATGTACCCATTCAGATGGAGACGTTTATTCTCGGTGAGGTAGGTCAAGCGTAGGACCTCGTATAAGAGAGATGCCGTAAAGTGGCTACGAGGTACACATAAATATGGCCATTTTTATGCGCTAAAAGCTCTCATTTTTCATATTTCTAGTGCAGTAATGCAGTTCAAATTTCGTGTTTTCAAGTTTGCATGTTTTGGCGCTGCAGTGTGCTGCCCTTTTTACTTAACTATATACGAGTTGGCGACTCTGGGTTCAGCACCTGTTCACACTCAGTCTATGTTTGGATGTGCAGGTCAGGTTTTTGAAATGTATTCTTTAGCCTTCTGATCGTGCACTCCCCGCCTCCTAGCCACAGGTGTTTTAATTATAGTAGGTCCAATACCCCTCCACAGAAAGAGAGAATTTGAGTCCAAGAAGAGGTTTCACATGTACCCATTCAGATGGAGACGTTTATTCTCGGTGAGGTAGGTCAAGCGTAGGACCTCGTATAAGAGAGATGCCGTAAAGTGGCTACGAGGTACACATAAATATGGCCATTTTTATGCGCTAAAAGCTCTCATTTTTCATATTTCTAGTGCAGTAATGCAGTTCAAATTTCGTGTTTTCAAGTTTGCATGTTTTGGCGCTGCAGTGTGCTGCCCTTTTTACTTAACTATATACGAGTTGGCGACTCTGGGTTCAGCACCTGTTCACACTCAGTCTATGTTTGGATGTGCAGGTCAGGTTTTTGAAATGTATTCTTTAGCCTTCTGATCGTGCACTCCCCGCCTCCTAGCCACAGGTGTTTTAATTATAGTAGGTCCAATACCCCTCCACAGAAAGAGAGAATTTGAGTCCAAGAAGAGGTTTCACATGTACCCATTCAGATGGAGACGTTTATTCTCGGTGAGGTAGGTCAAGCGTAGGACCTCGTATAAGAGAGATGCCGTAAAGTGGCTACGAGGTACACATAAATATGGCCATTTTTATGCGCTAAAAGCTCTCATTTTTCATATTTCTAGTGCAGTAATGCAGTTCAAATTTCGTGTTTTCAAGTTTGCATGTTTTGGCGCTGCAGTGTGCTGCCCTTTTTACTTAACTATATACGAGTTGGCGACTCTGGGTTCAGCACCTGTTCACACTCAGTCTATGTTTGGATGTGCAGGTCAGGTTTTTGAAATGTATTCTTTAGCCTTCTGATCGTGCACTCCCCGCCTCCTAGCCACAGGTGTTTTAATTATAGTAGGTCCAATACCCCTCCACAGAAAGAGAGAATTTGAGTCCAAGAAGAGGTTTCACATGTACCCATTCAGATGGAGACGTTTATTCTCGGTGAGGTAGGTCAAGCGTAGGACCTCGTATAAGAGAGATGCCGTAAAGTGGCTACGAGGTACACATAAATATGGCCATTTTTATGCGCTAAAAGCTCTCATTTTTCATATTTCTAGTGCAGTAATGCAGTTCAAATTTCGTGTTTTCAAGTTTGCATGTTTTGGCGCTGCAGTGTGCTGCCCTTTTTACTTAACTATATACGAGTTGGCGACTCTGGGTTCAGCACCTGTTCACACTCAGTCTATGTTTGGATGTGCAGGTCAGGTTTTTGAAATGTATTCTTTAGCCTTCTGATCGTGCACTCCCCGCCTCCTAGCCACAGGTGTTTTAATTATAGTAGGTCCAATACCCCTCCACAGAAAGAGAGAATTTGAGTCCAAGAAGAGGTTTCACATGTACCCATTCAGATGGAGACGTTTATTCTCGGTGAGGTAGGTCAAGCGTAGGACCTCGTATAAGAGAGATGCCGTAAAGTGGCTACGAGGTACACATAAATATGGCCATTTTTATGCGCTAAAAGCTCTCATTTTTCATATTTCTAGTGCAGTAATGCAGTTCAAATTTCGTGTTTTCAAGTTTGCATGTTTTGGCGCTGCAGTGTGCTGCCCTTTTTACTTAACTATATACGAGTTGGCGACTCTGGGTTCAGCACCTGTTCACACTCAGTCTATGTTTGGATGTGCAGGTCAGGTTTTTGAAATGTATTCTTTAGCCTTCTGATCGTGCACTCCCCGCCTCCTAGCCACAGGTGTTTTAATTATAGTAGGTCCAATACCCCTCCACAGAAAGAGAGAATTTGAGTCCAAGAAGAGGTTTCACATGTACCCATTCAGATGGAGACGTTTATTCTCGGTGAGGTAGGTCAAGCGTAGGACCTCGTATAAGAGAGATGCCGTAAAGTGGCTACGAGGTACACATAAATATGGCCATTTTTATGCGCTAAAAGCTCTCATTTTTCATATTTCTAGTGCAGTAATGCAGTTCAAATTTCGTGTTTTCAAGTTTGCATGTTTTGGCGCTGCAGTGTGCTGCCCTTTTTACTTAACTATATACGAGTTGGCGACTCTGGGTTCAGCACCTGTTCACACTCAGTCTATGTTTGGATGTGCAGGTCAGGTTTTTGAAATGTATTCTTTAGCCTTCTGATCGTGCACTCCCCGCCTCCTAGCCACAGGTGTTTTAATTATAGTAGGTCCAATACCCCTCCACAGAAAGAGAGAATTTGAGTCCAAGAAGAGGTTTCACATGTACCCATTCAGATGGAGACGTTTATTCTCGGTGAGGTAGGTCAAGCGTAGGACCTCGTATAAGAGAGATGCCGTAAAGTGGCTACGAGGTACACATAAATATGGCCATTTTTATGCGCTAAAAGCTCTCATTTTTCATATTTCTAGTGCAGTAATGCAGTTCAAATTTCGTGTTTTCAAGTTTGCATGTTTTGGCGCTGCAGTGTGCTGCCCTTTTTACTTAACTATATACGAGTTGGCGACTCTGGGTTCAGCACCTGTTCACACTCAGTCTATGTTTGGATGTGCAGGTCAGGTTTTTGAAATGTATTCTTTAGCCTTCTGATCGTGCACTCCCCGCCTCCTAGCCACAGGTGTTTTAATTATAGTAGGTCCAATACCCCTCCACAGAAAGAGAGAATTTGAGTCCAAGAAGAGGTTTCACATGTACCCATTCAGATGGAGACGTTTATTCTCGGTGAGGTAGGTCAAGCGTAGGACCTCGTATAAGAGAGATGCCGTAAAGTGGCTACGAGGTACACATAAATATGGCCATTTTTATGCGCTAAAAGCTCTCATTTTTCATATTTCTAGTGCAGTAATGCAGTTCAAATTTCGTGTTTTCAAGTTTGCATGTTTTGGCGCTGCAGTGTGCTGCCCTTTTTACTTAACTATATACGAGTTGGCGACTCTGGGTTCAGCACCTGTTCACACTCAGTCTATGTTTGGATGTGCAGGTCAGGTTTTTGAAATGTATTCTTTAGCCTTCTGATCGTGCACTCCCCGCCCCCTAGCCACAGGTGTTTTAATTATAGTAGGTCCAATACCCCTCCACAGAAAGAGAGAATTTGAGTCCAAGAAGAGGTTTCACATGTACCCATTCAGATGGAGACGTTTATTCTCGGTGAGGTAGGTCAAGCGTAGGACCTCGTATAAGAGAGATGCCGTAAAGTGGCTACGAGGTACACATAAATATGGCCATTTTTATGCGCTAAAAGCTCTCATTTTTCATATTTCTAGTGCAGTAATGCAGTTCAAATTTCGTGTTTTCAAGTTTGCATGTTTTGGCGCTGCAGTGTGCTGCCCTTTTTACTTAACTATATACGAGTTGGCGACTCTGGGTTCAGCACCTGTTCACACTCAGTCTATGTTTGGATGTGCAGGTCAGGTTTTTGAAATGTATTCTTTAGCCTTCTGATCGTGCACTCCCCGCCTCCTAGCCACAGGTGTTTTAATTATAGTAGGTCCAATACCCCTCCACAGAAAGAGAGAATTTGAGTCCAAGAAGAGGTTTCACATGTACCCATTCAGATGGAGACGTTTATTCTCGGTGAGGTAGGTCAAGCGTAGGACCTCGTATAAGAGAGATGCCGTAAAGTGGCTACGAGGTACACATAAATATGGCCATTTTTATGCGCTAAAAGCTCTCATTTTTCATATTTCTAGTGCAGTAATGCAGTTCAAATTTCGTGTTTTCAAGTTTGCATGTTTTGGCGCTGCAGTGTGCTGCCCTTTTTACTTAACTATATACGAGTTGGCGACTCTGGGTTCAGCACCTGTTCACACTCAGTCTATGTTTGGATGTGCAGGTCAGGTTTTTGAAATGTATTCTTTAGCCTTCTGATCGTGCACTCCCCGCCTCCTAGCCACAGGTGTTTTAATTATAGTAGGTCCAATACCCCTCCACAGAAAGAGAGAATTTGAGTCCAAGAAGAGGTTTCACATGTACCCATTCAGATGGAGACGTTTATTCTCGGTGAGGTAGGTCAAGCGTAGGACCTCGTATAAGAGAGATGCCGTAAAGTGGCTACGAGGTACACATAAATATGGCCATTTTTATGCGCTAAAAGCTCTCATTTTTCATATTTCTAGTGCAGTAATGCAGTTCAAATTTCGTGTTTTCAAGTTTGCATGTTTTGGCGCTGCAGTGTGCTGCCCTTTTTACTTAACTATATACGAGTTGGCGACTCTGGGTTCAGCACCTGTTCACACTCAGTCTATGTTTGGATGTGCAGGTCAGGTTTTTGAAATGTATTCTTTAGCCTTCTGATCGTGCACTCCCCGCCTCCTAGCCACAGGTGTTTTAATTATAGTAGGTCCAATACCCCTCCACAGAAAGAGAGAATTTGAGTCCAAGAAGAGGTTTCACATGTACCCATTCAGATGGAGACGTTTATTCTCGGTGAGGTAGGTCAAGCGTAGGACCTCGTATAAGAGAGATGCCGTAAAGTGGCTACGAGGTACACATAAATATGGCCATTTTTATGCGCTAAAAGCTCTCATTTTTCATATTTCTAGTGCAGTAATGCAGTTCAAATTTCGTGTTTTCAAGTTTGCATGTTTTGGCGCTGCAGTGTGCTGCCCTTTTTACTTAACTATATACGAGTTGGCGACTCTGGGTTCAGCACCTGTTCACACTCAGTCTATGTTTGGATGTGCAGGTCAGGTTTTTGAAATGTATTCTTTAGCCTTCTGATCGTGCACTCCCCGCCCCCTAGCCACAGGTGTTTTAATTATAGTAGGTCCAATACCCCTCCACAGAAAGAGAGAATTTGAGTCCAAGAAGAGGTTTCACATGTACCCATTCAGATGGAGACGTTTATTCTCGGTGAGGTAGGTCAAGCGTAGGACCTCGTATAAGAGAGATGCCGTAAAGTGGCTACGAGGTACACATAAATATGGCCATTTTTATGCGCTAAAAGCTCTCATTTTTCATATTTCTAGTGCAGTAATGCAGTTCAAATTTCGTGTTTTCAAGTTTGCATGTTTTGGCGCTGCAGTGTGCTGCCCTTTTTACTTAACTATATACGAGTTGGCGACTCTGGGTTCAGCACCTGTTCACACTCAGTCTATGTTTGGATGTGCAGGTCAGGTTTTTGAAATGTATTCTTTAGCCTTCTGATCGTGCACTCCCCGCCTCCTAGCCACAGGTGTTTTAATTATAGTAGGTCCAATACCCCTCCACAGAAAGAGAGAATTTGAGTCCAAGAAGAGGTTTCACATGTACCCATTCAGATGGAGACGTTTATTCTCGGTGAGGTAGGTCAAGCGTAGGACCTCGTATAAGAGAGATGCCGTAAAGTGGCTACGAGGTACACATAAATATGGCCATTTTTATGCGCTAAAAGCTCTCATTTTTCATATTTCTAGTGCAGTAATGCAGTTCAAATTTCGTGTTTTCAAGTTTGCATGTTTTGGCGCTGCAGTGTGCTGCCCTTTTTACTTAACTATATACGAGTTGGCGACTCTGGGTTCAGCACCTGTTCACACTCAGTCTATGTTTGGATGTGCAGGTCAGGTTTTTGAAATGTATTCTTTAGCCTTCTGATCGTGCACTCCCCGCCTCCTAGCCACAGGTGTTTTAATTATAGTAGGTCCAATACCCCTCCACAGAAAGAGAGAATTTGAGTCCAAGAAGAGGTTTCACATGTACCCATTCAGATGGAGACGTTTATTCTCGGTGAGGTAGGTCAAGCGTAGGACCTCGTATAAGAGAGATGCCGTAAAGTGGCTACGAGGTACACATAAATATGGCCATTTTTATGCGCTAAAAGCTCTCATTTTTCATATTTCTAGTGCAGTAATGCAGTTCAAATTTCGTGTTTTCAAGTTTGCATGTTTTGGCGCTGCAGTGTGCTGCCCTTTTTACTTAACTATATACGAGTTGGCGACTCTGGGTTCAGCACCTGTTCACACTCAGTCTATGTTTGGATGTGCAGGTCAGGTTTTTGAAATGTATTCTTTAGCCTTCTGATCGTGCACTCCCCGCCTCCTAGCCACAGGTGTTTTAATTATAGTAGGTCCAATACCCCTCCACAGAAAGAGAGAATTTGAGTCCAAGAAGAGGTTTCACATGTACCCATTCAGATGGAGACGTTTATTCTCGGTGAGGTAGGTCAAGCGTAGGACCTCGTATAAGAGAGATGCCGTAAAGTGGCTACGAGGTACACATAAATATGGCCATTTTTATGCGCTAAAAGCTCTCATTTTTCATATTTCTAGTGCAGTAATGCAGTTCAAATTTCGTGTTTTCAAGTTTGCATGTTTTGGCGCTGCAGTGTGCTGCCCTTTTTACTTAACTATATACGAGTTGGCGACTCTGGGTTCAGCACCTGTTCACACTCAGTCTATGTTTGGATGTGCAGGTCAGGTTTTTGAAATGTATTCTTTAGCCTTCTGATCGTGCACTCCCCGCCTCCTAGCCACAGGTGTTTTAATTATAGTAGGTCCAATACCCCTCCACAGAAAGAGAGAATTTGAGTCCAAGAAGAGGTTTCACATGTACCCATTCAGATGGAGACGTTTATTCTCGGTGAGGTAGGTCAAGCGTAGGACCTCGTATAAGAGAGATGCCGTAAAGTGGCTACGAGGTACACATAAATATGGCCATTTTTATGCGCTAAAAGCTCTCATTTTTCATATTTCTAGTGCAGTAATGCAGTTCAAATTTCGTGTTTTCAAGTTTGCATGTTTTGGCGCTGCAGTGTGCTGCCCTTTTTACTTAACTATATACGAGTTGGCGACTCTGGGTTCAGCACCTGTTCACACTCAGTCTATGTTTGGATGTGCAGGTCAGGTTTTTGAAATGTATTCTTTAGCCTTCTGATCGTGCACTCCCCGCCTCCTAGCCACAGGTGTTTTAATTATAGTAGGTCCAATACCCCTCCACAGAAAGAGAGAATTTGAGTCCAAGAAGAGGTTTCACATGTACCCATTCAGATGGAGACGTTTATTCTCGGTGAGGTAGGTCAAGCGTAGGACCTCGTATAAGAGAGATGCCGTAAAGTGGCTACGAGGTACACATAAATATGGCCATTTTTATGCGCTAAAAGCTCTCATTTTTCATATTTCTAGTGCAGTAATGCAGTTCAAATTTCGTGTTTTCAAGTTTGCATGTTTTGGCGCTGCAGTGTGCTGCCCTTTTTACTTAACTATATACGAGTTGGCGACTCTGGGTTCAGCACCTGTTCACACTCAGTCTATGTTTGGATGTGCAGGTCAGGTTTTTGAAATGTATTCTTTAGCCTTCTGATCGTGCACTCCCCGCCTCCTAGCCACAGGTGTTTTAATTATAGTAGGTCCAATACCCCTCCACAGAAAGAGAGAATTTGAGTCCAAGAAGAGGTTTCACATGTACCCATTCAGATGGAGACGTTTATTCTCGGTGAGGTAGGTCAAGCGTAGGACCTCGTATAAGAGAGATGCCGTAAAGTGGCTACGAGGTACACATAAATATGGCCATTTTTATGCGCTAAAAGCTCTCATTTTTCATATTTCTAGTGCAGTAATGCAGTTCAAATTTCGTGTTTTCAAGTTTGCATGTTTTGGCGCTGCAGTGTGCTGCCCTTTTTACTTAACTATATACGAGTTGGCGACTCTGGGTTCAGCACCTGTTCACACTCAGTCTATGTTTGGATGTGCAGGTCAGGTTTTTGAAATGTATTCTTTAGCCTTCTGATCGTGCACTCCCCGCCTCCTAGCCACAGGTGTTTTAATTATAGTAGGTCCAATACCCCTCCACAGAAAGAGAGAATTTGAGTCCAAGAAGAGGTTTCACATGTACCCATTCAGATGGAGACGTTTATTCTCGGTGAGGTAGGTCAAGCGTAGGACCTCGTATAAGAGAGATGCCGTAAAGTGGCTACGAGGTACACATAAATATGGCCATTTTTATGCGCTAAAAGCTCTCATTTTTCATATTTCTAGTGCAGTAATGCAGTTCAAATTTCGTGTTTTCAAGTTTGCATGTTTTGGCGCTGCAGTGTGCTGCCCTTTTTACTTAACTATATACGAGTTGGCGACTCTGGGTTCAGCACCTGTTCACACTCAGTCTATGTTTGGATGTGCAGGTCAGGTTTTTGAAATGTATTCTTTAGCCTTCTGATCGTGCACTCCCCGCCTCCTAGCCACAGGTGTTTTAATTATAGTAGGTCCAATACCCCTCCACAGAAAGAGAGAATTTGAGTCCAAGAAGAGGTTTCACATGTACCCATTCAGATGGAGACGTTTATTCTCGGTGAGGTAGGTCAAGCGTAGGACCTCGTATAAGAGAGATGCCGTAAAGTGGCTACGAGGTACACATAAATATGGCCATTTTTATGCGCTAAAAGCTCTCATTTTTCATATTTCTAGTGCAGTAATGCAGTTCAAATTTTGTGTTTTCAAGTTTGCATGTTTTGGCGCTGCAGTGTGCTGCCCTTTTTACTTAACTGATGATGGTGGTGACTCCTCGGGATCGCAGGTAGTGTCCCAACACTACGAAGACCTGCAGCACTACCCAAACACAATTTACAATGGGCAGCCCAGTTCGCTATATCGTTTTGTTGCATTCCTAAAGGTACCATCACATTCAGCGACACTGCAGCGATATAGACAACGAGCCGATCGCTGCAGCGTTGCTGTTTAGGTCGCTGTAGAGACGTCAAACACGGCAACTCCAGAACGATGCAGGAGCGATCCAGTGACGTAACGGCGACTCACTTATCGTTCTCGCAGGTTGTTAGCTCCATGTAAAACATTGCTGGCATCGTTGCTTTTGCTGTCAAACACGACGATACACGCCGACCTGACAACCAAATAAAGTTCTGGACTTCTAGCTCCGACCAGCGATATCACAGCGGGATCCAGATCGCTGCTGCGTGTCAAACACAATGAGATCGCTATCCAGGACGTTGCAACGTCACAGATCACTGTCGTTCTCATTGTAAAGTTGCTGAGTGTGAAGGTACCTTAAGTCCTGTTCACAGACCTTGTCTCTCACAGTCAGTGCTGTGAGCGGGGGCGGCTGTGACAGTGGTTTCAGCGATGTCAGCGGGTACAACGGCATCGGAGCGATACTCCGTCGGTAGTCTCCTGTCGAAGCGATTTCCGTCCCAGGCTCTGCTCTACTCTGCCCAGTTGCCTCACAGCTGATTTTACCTCACAGGCGTCTCGCGCGCTCGATGTTCCCGCCCAAACTCTTTGAATCCTCGTGCGCGAACGTTCTCTCAGCTTGACCACTCCCCCTTTTCTCGAGTACAGGGAGCGGTCCCGGACTTTAAGCTCTCCCCCCTGTAATTTAGGTGACAACCCTGATGGTTCCGGACCCATTATTGAGGAGACATGCCTTAGGGTTTTGGTACTCCCGAGCCAGTGTTGTAACGGCTGGGAGTATATTGGTGTTATGTTATGTTCACCTTATGTTTTGTTAATCACCAGATTCTTGGGAGCTTCAAGGACTCCTCCTAGTATGAGAGTTAATATATTGCATTTCATTATGTTAATTGTTTATGTTAAATAAGGGCTGCTGTGGCCTATATTATTCCAAAGAAATTGTTGTCCATATTTTTATTTGGGGGTAAGTTTAAGCAATGGAGGGTTAGCGGGTATAAGGGGTGGGGTGTGGTTATCCCTTAATTCCTCAATAACTCGACAATACCAGTGTCAGGGATCGCTCATTCTTTTACCAACAGAAGGATTTCAGTGCAAGATCTGCAACGAGTAGTTTAATATTACCTCTTCTTGCTGTCACTGTGCGAAAAAAAGTAAAAATGAAGGTATTAAAGGGAGTTTGTTACTTGGTGTTTGATACCTTTTTTAAAAGCAGCATTATGTAGGAAAGAGATCCAGATTCCCAGTCAACATTAAAACTGCAACACCAAGAAGGAAAATTTGTGAAATTGTGAAAATCATAGTATGGTTAGACGTATTGCTGATCTGCAAGTAATAAAAACATGGAAATAAAAATTTTAAAACATCTTTATTCAGTATGGAGTATGAGCGCCATATGCAGAAATCCCCGCACTTACTAGGCAATTAAAAAAAATACAAACTCTAGTTCACACTGCGTATAAAAATAGTCTCCCTAAGAAATATTGACACCCTAGACCTCTAGACCAATCTACTTACACACCTTAGACTCTCCTTGTTTACTCTCTGAGGACTAAAAAAAATGCTGCAGTGACTATGTGATGTCACTTATCTGAAGAGGAAGCAAGGAGACCAGCAGGGGAAAAGTGGGGTCCAGTTGGTAAGCTTTTTTTTTTTTTTTTTTAATGTTACCATCACCATGAGCCCATTCGCAAAATACAATAGTGGACAAACCCTCTAAAGAGGACCTGTCACTTGCTCTAAAAGACTTATGGTCAATACCTTGTAAAAATCCCTGAGCTTCCCTGATTTTGCTGCCATCTTCCATTTTGCCATGCGGCGTGTCATTGCAGAGATATTCACATTTTTTTCTTCTTGTGCATAACATGTGAAATCTCTGGTTACAGTCCAACTGGGTGTTTCTTCAGCATCTTCTCTGGGGGTGTGTGCTTTCACCGCTCCCTTCCAGATGCTGCCAATCACAGCTCAGCAGCTGATCTAGCAGACTCAGATGCTGATGAGCTGCACTATCTGGGAAAAAGGGATGAAAGCACATATCTCCCAGAGAAGACTCTGAAGAAACACCCAGTTGGGCTGCAAGTAGAGATTTCACACAGTGCACTCCGATACAAAAAATGTGAATATCCCCGCAATGGAGTAATGCTTTCCGAAACAGGATGGTTTAGAGAATTTTCCAAGCTATTGTATAAAACTAGGAGGTAAGCTCCTGGATGGCAGATATGTGCAACTGAGGTGGCTGGCCTTAGTAGAGTAAATATCTTTACCAGTAACACAAGGTTACTGAGATGGTTGACTGTTTTTTAGGTTCATGATTTATCAGCCTGCTAAAATTCTGAAAAGATAGGGACCCATTTGAAACCCCTTGCTTGCTGGCCCAATCAGAAGCCAATGTTCAGGGTAAAAAGTGCCAGAAACTTTGTCGCCTTCCCAAGCGGAAATTGGTACACCAGAAAGGGGACAGGTAGTTACCAGGTCTTGTGGCATGAGATACTCACTAGGCCTCATGCTTGGATCACTTTAGAGCCCTACAGGATTCCTGAAGCCTACTGGGAAGTAGTTTCAGAGGAGGCGATGCAGAACTGGTCTTGCCCCCTCTCAAAAAAAAACAAAAAACAGATCAGAGCATTCCTGAGCATTCTAAGCTTTTACAGGAGGTTTTTCGTACTAGCAACGCCTTTAACTGATTTAAAGGGTACAAAAATCAGTTAAGGTTAAGCAGTCTCCAGAGACAGAGGGCATTTCAAGAGCTTAAATTGTCTCTCTGTAGGCAACCAGTGTTGGTAGTGCCGAATTTCTCCAAACGTTTATAGTCCAGACAGATACATCGGATGACGGGCTAGGCGCTATCAAGTCCCAGTACATCAGTGGGGAGAATGGACACGGTAAGCTACATGGAAATGCGGATGCTCAGCCAAGGATATACTGTTTATGGGTAGACGGTGCCCAGGCCCAGCTTTGGGCAGAGGGGGTTATATAAGAAAGGATCAGGCAAGATCCTGGATGGCAGATACTGTGTGCCACCAAAGTGGCTGGCCTCGATAATGTAAAAATCTGTACCAGTAACACTTGGTTACTGAGAAAGTTAATTTGTCTGAATTTTGGGTCTGGGATTTAGGCGCAACCAAAATAGTCCAGGTGAAAAAGATTATTGCTATAATTTAGTCTGGGGCTTACAGGCCTAAGAACAGCAGCTGGGTTAGCTCAGCAGAGTGGCATTGTGCTAGAGCTGTTCAGCAGCGACTGGTATATGCATTGAATACTACTTGGGCTAATTCTGCCTGAATTACCTAGATCGGGGAAGCTACTTTGGAATGCTAATGTGGAACATGGCAGCACTTTTGTATACATTATCATTATTATTATTACTATTATTTTGTTCACAGTATTATCTCTTTTTGTGGATAGATCATGGAGGCATTAAAATGAATGTATCTTGTCAAGTCCTTTTTTTGCAGGCCAATGGTCATAAAAAAAGGAGAAATGTCCTAAGTTAATCCCTCTTGATGAGCAAACATGCTATTGCAAGCCAATGGCCCAATGGAAAAAGTGGATAGCGCATGAATGTCGTCTGGGTGCTGTCTACAGTCTATAGTTAAATGTTTGACTGGTAGGAGAGGCTATATTTTTTAGAAGAGAAAATCTGATGCTACAAAGAGAGTAAAAAACTGACACACAGACCAAAAATACGTCTAGTGCATTGAAAATATATGGACACGCATTAACAAAAATTTGCTGCATGAAAACGATCTATGGTAGTGTTCTCTAATGGCCCCTGTTCAGGGTGCAGTCAGATGACTATATAAATCAGATCACAAATACCTGGACTGGCTGGCAGCTCTCCCGACCCAAGCATGACAGCTGCATGGAAATATATGAAGCAGCCACACTCCGGTAGGGAGAGTGTTGTGAATTCTGTGGCAGAGCTCCCTCCTGTGGTCACAAGTGGTACTTCGGCTGATTCTCTCTGTGAGCTTCCGTTGGTGGAGGAAAGTGGTACTGCGGCTTCTGAGTTTCCTTTCGCAGGTGATGTGGTGACGTCGTTAGGTACTGCTCTACTTAACTCCACCTGGTGCTCTGATCCTGGCCTCCAGTCAATGTTCTAGTATTGGACTTGTTTCCTCCTGGATCGTTCCTGTGGCCTGCTGCTCTGCATAGCTAAGTTTTCCTTTGCTATTTTGTTTGCAGTTTTTTTCTGTCCAGCTTGTCTATTCTTTTGCTGGAAGCTCTGGGACGCAGAGGGTGTACCTCCGTGCCGTTAGTTCGGTACGGAGGGTCTTTTTGCCCCCTCTGCGTGGTTTTTGTAGGGTGTTGTGTAGACCGCAAAGTTACCTTTCCTATCCTCGCTCTGTTCAGAAAGTCGGGCCTCACTTTGCTAAATCTATTTCATCTCTACGTTTGTCTTTTCATCTTAACTCACAGTCATTATATGTGGGGGGCTGCCTTTTCCTTTGGGGTATTTCTCTGAGGCAAGGTAGGCTTATTTTCTATCTTTAGGCTAGCTAGTTTCTCAGGCTGTGCCGAGTTGCATAGGGAGCGTTAGGCACAATCCACGGCTGCCTCTAGTGTTGTTGGAGAGGATTAGGGATTGCGGTCTGTAGAGTTCCCATGTCTCAGAGCTCGTTCTATGTTTTTGGGTTACTGTCAGATCACTGTATGTGCTCTTACCTCCATGTCCATTGTGGTACTGAATTGCCTAATCATAACAGTACTGGAGGCCAAAAGTACTAATGATTCTCAATAGAGGGAAAAAAGAAGTTCTGAGACCATTTTTTTTCTCTGCACTGTGTTTTGCGTTTTTTTTCCCCTAGACATTTGGGTGGTTCAGGACACAGGTGTAGCAATGGACATTAAAGGTCTGTCTTCATGTGTGGATCAGCTCACGGCAAGAGTACAAAATATTCAAGATTTTGTGGTTCAGAATTCTATGTTAGAACCGAGAATTCCTATTCCTGATTTGTTTTTTGGAGATAGAACTAAATTTCTGAGTTTCAAAAATAATTGTAAACTATTTCTGGCTTTGAAACCTCGCTCCTTTGGTGACCCAGTTCAACAAGTTAGGATCGTTATTTCTTTTTTGCGTGGCGATCCTCAGGACTGGGCATTTTCTCTTGCGTCAGGAGATCCTGCATTAAGTAATATCGATGCGTTTTTCCTTGCGCTTGGATTGCTGTACGATGAACCTAATTCAGTGGATCAGGCAGAAAAAAATTTGCTGGCTCTTTGTCAGGGTCAGGATGAGATAGAGGTATATTGTCAGAAATTTAGAAAGTGGTCCGTACTCACTCAATGGAATGAAGGTGCGCGCGCAGCGATTTTCAGAAAGGATCTCTCTGAAGCCCTTAAAGATGTCATGGTAGGATTTCCTATGCCTGCTGGTCTTAATGAGTCTATGTCTTTGGCCATTCAGATCGGTCGACGCTTGCGTGAGCGTAAATCTGTGCACCATTTGGTGGTATTACCTGAGCTTAAACCTGAGCCTATGCAGTGCGATAGGACTTTGACCAGAGTTGAACGGCAAGAACACAGACGTCTGAATGGGCTGTGTTTCTACTGTGGTGATTCCACTCATGCTATCTCTGATTGTCCTAAGCGCACTAAGCGGTTCACTACGTCTGCCACCATTGGTACGGTACAGTCAAAATTTCTTCTGTCCGTTACCTTGATCTGCTCTTTGTCATCGTATTCTGTCATGGCATTTGTGGATTCAGGCGCTGCCCTGAATTTGATGGACTTGGAGTATGCTAAGCATTGTGGGTTTTTCTTAGAGCCCTTGCAGTGTCCTATTCCATTGAGAGGAATTGATGCTACGCCTTTGGCCAAGAATAAACCTCAGTACTGGACCCAGCTGACCATGTGCATGGCTCCTGCACATCAGGAGGTTATTCGCTTTCTGGTGTTGCATAATCTGCATGATGTGGTCGTGTTGGGGTTGCCATGGCTACAAGTCCATAATCCAGTATTAGATTGGAAATCCATGTCGGTGTCCAGCTTGGGTTGTCAGGGGGTACATGGTGATGTTCCATTTGTCAATTTCGTCATCCACCCCTTCTGAGGTTCCAGAGTTCTTGTCTGATTACCGGGATGTATTTGATGAGCCCAAGTCCGATACCCTACCTCCGCATAGGGATTGTGATTGTGCTATCGATTTGATTCCTGGTTGTAAATTCCCAAAAGGTTGATTATTTAATTTATCTGTGCCTGAGCACGCCGCTATGCGCAGTTATGTGAAGGAGTCCTTGGAGAAGGGGCATATTCGCCCGTCATCATCGCCATTAGGAGCAGGGTTCTTTTTTGTAGCCAAGAAGGATGGTTCGCTGAGACCTTGTATAGATTACCGCCTTCTAAATAAGATCACGGTTAAATTTCAGTACCCCTTGCTGTTATCTGATTTGTTTGCTCGGATTAAGAGGGCTAGTTGGTTCATCAAGATAGATCTTCGTGGTGTGTATAATCTTGTGCGAATTAAGCGAGGCGATGAATGGAAAACTGCATTTAATACGCCCGAGGGTCATTTTGAGTATCTAGTAATGCAATTCGGACTTGCCAATGCTCCATCAGTGTTTCAGTCCTTTATGCATGACATCTTCCGAGAGTACCTGGATAAATTCCTGATTGTGTACTTGGATGACATTTTGATCTTCTCGGATAATTGGGAGTCTCATGTGAAGCAGGTCAGAACGGTTTTTCAGGTCCTGCGTGCTAATTCTTTGTTTGTGAAGGGATCAAAGTGTCTCTTTGGTGTTCAGAAGGTTTCATTTTTGGGGTTCATCTTTTCCCCTTCTACTATCGAGATGGACCCTGTTAAGGTCCAAGCCATCCATGATTGGACTCAGCCGACATCTCTGAAAAGTCTGCAAAAGTTCCTGGGCTTTGCTAACTTTTATCGTCGCTTCATCTGCAATTTTTCTAGTATTGCTAAACCATTGACCGATTTGACCAAAAAGGGTGCTGATGTGGTCAATTGGTCTCCTGCTGCTGTGGAGGCTTTTCAGGAGTTGAAGCGTCGTTTTTCTTCTGCCCCTGTGTTGTGTCAACCAGATGTTTCGCTTCCGTTCCAGGTCGAGGTTGATGCTTCTGAGATTGGAGCAGGGGCTGTTTTGTCGCAGAGAAGTTTTGATTGCTCGGTGATGAAACCATGCGCCTTCTTTTCCAGGAAGTTTTCGCCTGCTGAGCGAAATTATGTGGGCAATCGAGAATTGCTGGCCATGAAGTGGGCATTCGAGGAGTGGCGTCATTGGCTTGAAGGAGCTAAGCATCGCGTGGTGGTCTTGACTGATCATAAGAACTTGACTTATCTCGAGTCCGCCAAGCGGTTGAATCCTAGACAAGCTCATTGGTCGTTGTTTTTTGCCCGTTTTGACTTTGTGATTTCATACCTTCCGGGCTCTAAAAATGTGAAGGCGGATGCTCTGTCTAGGAGTTTTGTGCCCGACTCTCCAGGTTCATCTGAGCCGGTCGTGTATCCTCAAAGAGGGAGTAATTGTGTCTGCCATCTCCCCTGATTTGCGGCGGGTGCTGCAAAAATTTCAGGCTAATAAACCTGATCGTTGCCCAGCAGAGAAACTGTTTGTCCCTGATAGGTGGACGAATAAAGTTATCTCTGAGGTTCATTGTTCGGTGTTGGCTGGTCATCCTGGAATCTTTGGTACCAGAGAGTTAGTGGCTAGCGTTGAGCATTCCGATACCACAAGTATCGGGTATCGGCCGATACTTGCGGTATCGGAATTCCGATACCGAATTCCGATACTTCCCGCGTATCGGATACCGGAATCGGAAGTTCCCGGAATTCAAACTGCACGCAGCAGCCAATGAGGAATGAATGGAAGTGTGGGCATATCCTGTTTAGCATGGTGGGCATGTAAGTACTGGCAAGGCTGTGATTGGATGCTGAACTGATGTCACCATGCACTATAAAAAAACGCTGCCGCCATTTTGCGCTCACTCTGCTGTGATTTCAGTTAGGGACAGGACGCTGTGTTCTAACTGAGGGCCAGTTGAGATAGCTAATTGCTTTATTTTCCTTTCCCAAGGCTAATTTAGCAAAACGCTGTGTGTTCTTCACTGTTCACCTTGCTCTTGCCTTGCAGCGCTGTTTTAACAGCGTTCTGCAAGGTCTCTCTGTGTGTGTGTGTGCAGCTCACTCTGTAGTCTGTGTGCAGCAATATACCCGGTTGTATTCAGCTCAGGGGGGGTTCACACTGCCTCACACAGTTGTCCTTTTTTGCTCATAGTGCAGCCTGCTGCACATTTTTTCTCAAATTTCCTATTAGTGTTTTTCCACCCGTCTCCAGCTAAATTGTGGAAAAACACTACATAGGATAACCTAGAGGGGGGTTTTTGGGCCTTGCAGTGCCGTTTACGGCTGTCTGCACGGTCTCGGTGTGAGCGCAGCTCGTCCTGTAGTCTGTGTGCAGCCATAGCCGGTTGGATTCAGCTCAGGGTTCGTTACTGCCTCATACCTTGAAAAATTTTTTCCTTTTTTTCAAATAGAGCAGCCTGTTTAAAATTGTTAAAAAAATTTCCTATTAGTGTTTTTCCACCCGTCTCCAGCTAAATAGTGGAAAAACACTACATAGGATAACCTAGAGGAGGGTTTTTGGGCCTTGCAGCGCCGTTTACGGCTGTCTGCACGGTCCCCGTGTGAGTTAAACTTGCTCTGTAGTCCGATTTGCAGAAAAAAAAAAAGTAAAGTTCACCAAACACCACTTAACACTTGTGTAGGCCACATTTGAAAAATAATAAAGTTTAGTCCACACTTTACAACATTAGTGTTTCTTACACCTGTTAGGAGGAGCATTTCAGGAATAAGCACACTAAGGCCTTAGTACTTTTCTGCTTATCTTTATCTGTCAACCAAGATGAAGAGGGCAGGGAGTAAGGCACGTGGGCGTGGAGCAGGGAGAGGAGCAGGGAGAGGACGTGGTGATTCTGTGCCTGCTGCGGGCGCCGGTGACTCGTCGTCACTCAGTTGCAGCAGGGAACAGTCCTTCATGCGCAGCTTTGTCGGAGAGCGCCGTGCACCGCTGCTGCGTGAAGATCAAATTGAAGCCGTTGTCGGGTGGATGGCAGCTAACGCCTCGGCATCGACTTCAGTTAGTGCCACATCCTCTCAGGCACAGAGCACTGGAGAGCAGCCATCTGTCTCTTCACCACCTGCCAAATTGGCCAGGCAGTCAGAGAGCCCAGGACAGGAGCCGTCTCTACTTCTGTTCTCTGAATCTCTTGGCTTGGAAACAGGGGGCCAGCCAAGCAGCATTGGAGAAATGGAAGAAGAGGCAGTGTGCAGTGATGCCCAACAGCTTTGTCTCTCTGACTCTGAAGAGGCGGGTGGGCCAGTGCCTGCGGTGACCACAGCGCAGTACGCATCTGATGATGAAACTCAGGTGCCGCTTTCTGGTGCGTACTGTCAGGGCAGCCACTAGGAATTTCGGGGCCCCATACTGGCAAAATTTTTGGGGCCCCTGGAAACTCCACCCTGGCTCCACCCTAGCCCCGCCTCTACCCCTCGAACCTTCCAAAGTCCCACCACCCTCTCTTGGAAAATCTCCACCTCTGCACCACATCCTCAATCACACATTAACAGTTTCCATGACCAGGTCACATATATAGCCAGCAGCTTTTGTTTTGGCTAAAAGATTTTTTTAATCCGCCACCACGACAAGGTAGACTCTTTTGGCCGGCTCTACTCCACTGTAACTTGTTAAACTTTTTTTTTTTTAAATATCCAATAGAATTTTAGGTATATTTTTATTTATTTTTCAATTTTTAAAATGACCAATAATGTCACATAAGAGGGACAAATACCACTGCACCATGTCCGAATCACATATTACCACCACATGGTGACCAATAATACCACATACAAGGAACAAATACCACCACGCCATGACCAGACCACATTTTCCCACCACATAGTGACCGAATAATGCCACAAACAAGGAAAAAATACCGCCACACCATGACCAGACCACATATTACCCCCAGTGACCGAATAATAGCAAATACAAGGAATAAATACCGCCACACCATGAACAAAAATATAGTTCTTACCGATAACGGTATTTCTCTGAGCCCATGACGGCACCACGGAGAGAGGGGATCCGCCCACCAAGGACAGGAAACCTACGGATAAAAAGGCGGTACCACTCTCCTGCATCAGTTGTTTACATAGATAATGATGGGAGACTACTAAGACATTTGTAAAAATTTTAACTGTTTAGCATAACAAGATACCGCGTGACTTTAAATTATAATAGACTATGGCACTATTCCATGTGTGCACCCATAAGTGAAGGGAGGGAATGTACGGGTGCCGTCATGGGCTCAGAGAAATACCGTTATCGGTAAGAACTATATTTTTCTCTGATCGCCCATGACGGCACCACGGAGAGAATTACATAGATAGTACATTCAGGGAGGGACCACTGCCTCCAGAACCCTTTTACCAAAAGTAAGGTCTGAAGAGGAGATTAGGTCCAATCTATAGTGCCTATAGAATGTGGATGGTGAGGACCAGGTAGCAGCTCTACATATCTGGTCTATGGAAGCTCCGGCCTTCTCCGCCCAGGAAGTTGCTACTGCCCTTGTTGAGTGAGCTTTAACCTCCCCGGGAACGGGCATCCCACTTGCTGAGTATGCTAGGCTGATGGCGTCCGTGATCCATCTTGCTATGGTGGCTTTAGATGCTTTTTTCCCCTTCCGGGGACCCTGGAAACACACAAACAGAGAGGAATCCTCCCTACTCTCTCTAGTGACTTCTAGGTAATGTAAGAGACATCTCCTTACATCTAGTGTATGTAGATTTTGTTCCTCCTTATTTTTAGGATTGGGACAGAAGGAGGGAAGAGATATCTCTTGAGACCTGTGAAATTTTGAAGCCACTTTCGGGAGATATGCTGGGTCTGTTTTTAGAACGACCCTATCCTCTAGAAATTGTGTGTGAGGAGGCCTGGCTGAAAGGGCCTGCAAGTCGCTGACCCTACGGGCAGAAGTAAGGGCGACTAAAAGAGCTGTCTTGAGGGATAGCGTTTTTATTGTAGATTCATGTAATGGTTCAAATGGAGGACTAGTCAGGGCTTTAAGGACCAAATTTAAGTCCCACTGAGGAACCACTTTTACTGGCAGAGGCCTAGATCTTCCTGCCGCCCTAATGAATCTAGAGACCCACCTATTTGAAGCCAAGTCAAAATTAAATAGAGCACCTAATGCTGCCACATGGACTTTTAGGGTACTGGTGGCTAACCCCATTTCCAACCCGTTTTGCAAGAACTCTAAAATGGCATTAATAGGAATTTCTTTCCCTATTTTAGCGCCTGAAACGGACAGGAACTTTTTCCATATTTTGCCGTACTGTTTTGTTGTAACCGGCTTCCTACTTTTCAACAGAGTTGAAATTAACCCTGAAGAGAACCCTCTGCTTTCTAATATTTTCCTCTCAAGAGCCAGGCTGTCAAGTGTAAGTTCTTGACCCGCGGATGATAGATTGGGCCCTGTGACAACAGATCCTGTAGGTCTGGCAATACCCAAGGGTCGGATATCGACATCTTTCTCATCCATGAGAACCAAGGTCTCTTCGGCCAGAACGGGGCAATTAATATGACCAACGCCCCGTCCTCCCGAATCTTCCTCAGCACTGCTGGAATCAAAATGAGAGGAGGAAAGGCATAGACCAGATGGTGACCCCAAGAAATCAGGAAAGCATCCAGGGCTACTGGGTTCCCCATGGGAGATAGAGAGCAAAAGGCGGCTACTTTTTTGTTTAAATGGCTCGCGAAGAGATCTATTTTGGGAACCCCCCATTTCTGAGTGATCTGGGTAAATATGCCTGGATTTAGTTCCCATTCTCCCTGTTTTAGGCTGGAACGACTGAGGAAGTCTGCCTTGTAATTGTCTATCCCTTTTATGTGTAGACTTGTCAGGGATAGAAGGTTGTTTTCGGCTATCTGAAGGATCGAGTTGGCCACTTCCATTAGACTTTTGGAACGGGTACCCCCCTGATGGTTTATATACGATACTACCACCTGATTGTCCGACATCACCCTCACATGGTGAGATTGAAGGACCCCCAGGAATTCCTGAAGGGCAAATTTTACTGCCAGGAGTTCCTTCATATTGGAGGAATTGTTTGCAAGGGGCGGGGACCAAATGCCCTGAGCTACAAGGTCGCCCAGATGAGCCCCCCACCCTGAGGGGCTTGCGTCCGTTGTTAGGACCTTTGATATCGGGATTACCCATGGAACTCCCTGGGAAAGATTTTCCTGCAATGTCCACCAAGTTAGAGAGAGATTGGTGCGAGGAGATAATGTTAACCGCCCGTCTAAATGCTCTCCTAGGCGGATTTGCTCGGACAGTAGCTGCCATTGGAGATCCCTGGAATGTAGTTGGGCCCACTGGACTGCCGGGATGCAAGAGGTCATAGAGCCTAACAGTGACATGCCCTGACGGAGAGTTATAGAGGGGAGAGATTGTACTCTTGATGCTAAGCTTTTTATCTTTTGTAATTTGCCCTCTGGGAGCCGGCATTCCATTTTTCTGGAGTCTAGAGTGAGACCTAGGTACTCCTGAACCTGAGAAGGCACCAGTTTGGATTTCTCTAGGTTTATTAGCCAGCCCAGGTTTTTTAGAGATTGAATCACTAAATCTAGCTGATTCTTGCAATGTTGCTGGGAGGAGCCTATCACCAGGAAATCGTCCAGATATGGTACGATCAGGGTGTTTTCTTCCCTGAGGTGAGCCATTACCTCCGCGACCAGCTTTGTAAAAACCCTCGGGGCTATTGCTAGGCCGAATGGAAGAGCTGTAAACTGGAAGTGTCTTAGGACTCCCTTGATGTGGATTGCCATTCTGAGGAATCTCTGGTGATCCTTGTGTATTGGGACGTGATAATATGCGTCCTTCAAGTCCAGGACCACCATGAAACACTGAGGAAACAGCATTTTGATTGATGACTTTATCGTTTCCATTTTGAATGCTTGAACCTCTAAGTAATTGTTTAGATTCTTCAGATTGATAATGGTCCTGAAGGAACCATCTGGTTTTTTCCTCAGGAATAGAGGGGAATAGTACCCTTGCCCTCTTTCTTGAGGGGGAACTTCTAGGAGTACTCCTTTTTTTACTAACCCCACAATCTCGTTTTCTAGAGTTAACTGTTCTTCTGCTGAGGATCTGGTAGATGTTACCTTGAAGGAGGGACGAGGGTACCTCTTGAATGTTAACCTCAGTCCTGATTCTATGATGTTTAGGATCCAATGACTGGAGGTGATCTTTTTCCAGGCTGGGAGAAAGAGAGATAATCTCCCTCCCACCTGGGGTGAACCTTCATTGTGGAGGTTTCTTGCTGTCATTGAGGTTTTTATTGAAGATAAATCCTTTATTTTTATTTTTCTTATCGTCCCACTTCCCCTGGCCTTTCCCTGGGTTCTTACGGAAAAACCTCTTGTTCCGAAAGGGCTTCCGATAAGAGGGGAGACCCAGAGAGGGGAAGGACTTTTTCTTGTCCCCGGCTTTCTCTAAGATGTCGTCTAGAGTCGACCCAAACAGAAACTCCCCTTCACAGGGGATGGTACAGAGTTTCGTTTTCGTTTGTAGGTCGCCTGGCCAATTCTTAAGCCAGAGGGCGCGCCTGGCCGCATTAGCAAACACTGCTGCTCTGGCGGATAGCCTGATGGAGTCGGCCGAGGCATCGGCTAGGAAGGCCGCAGCCCCCCTCATTACGGGTAATGTATCCAGAATTGAGTCTCGGGAAGTTTTCCCCTTTAACTGACCCTCTAGCTGGTTCAGCCAGATCATCAGGGAGCGCGAAGTGCATGCAGCTGCAACTGCCGGCTTCAGGCCTCCTCCCGCTGCCTCCCAAGAGCCCTTGAGAAATGCATCTGCCTTTTTGTCCATTGGGTCCTTCAGAACCCCCATGTCCTCAAACGGGAGGGCGAATTTCTTTGAGGCTTTAGCAATTGCCACGTCTAATTTCGGGGCCTTCTCCCAAAAGGAGCACGATTCTTCCTCGAAGGGATATTTCCTTTTTGGAGTTAAGAGAGTCTTCCTCATGGGCTTTTTCCATTCCTTCTTAATTAGGGCTGCAATTGCTTCGTTAAGCGGAAAAGCTCTCCTCTTTTTCTGTTCTAGGCCTCCAAACATAATGTCTTGTACTGTTTTTTTAGGATGGGAGTCTACCAACCCCATGGTGCTTCTTACTGCCTTTATGAGGCCATCAGTATCCTCTAGTGGGAAACAGTTATGTCCCCCCGAGGAAGAAGTAGATGATGAGGATGAGTCGGAGGAGACGGAGGACGCTGAACTCTCACTACCACTTTCGGATTTTGAGGCTGGAGATGGAGACCTATGCCTGGTCTTTCTCCTTTTTTTTTCCACTTTTTAGTGACCTAAAAGTGTCCTCTACTTGTTCTTTAATTAGGCTCTTAAGATCTGAAGCAAACCCTGGAAGGTTTTCAGACACAGTTTGTTGAATGCAAGTATTGCATAGTCTTTTATCACATGTAGGTGGAAGGTCCTCTCTACAGATGGCGCAACTTTTGTGTTTAGTTTTAGCTACGCTTTTCCTCCCCTAAAAAGAGACAAATAACAATCTTACTGTCTCTGACATTCACGAAGATCCACTTACCACCTCCAGGACCCATAAATACCGATTGGGGGTTCTCTGCCTCTGGCTTTCTCCCCGACGCCGTACTGGACTCCTTACTGTGTTGAGACCTTTGGCGTTCTTTGCTGGTGTCCTGGTGCACTTTCTGCTGCCGCCTTTTTTGCTGCTGCTGCTGCTGTGGCGATACTGCAGGTGGAGGTGATTCGGGTGGAGGTGATGCTGGGTCACTCATACTGCTGCTGGTCTGCGTGCCTTGACTCGGCTGAGTTGTCGCTCCTATTCCCCTTGAAGCTCCTGCCTATTACTGCAGAGCCACCAAGAGGATGAGGGTTCTACTATTTGAACCCTCCCGCCGCTTCCCTGCACCTGCGCAGTAGCGACTGATCATATGAGGAGCGGTCGGCGCCTGCGCAGTAATCCGACTCAAAAAACACGCTCTAGCGGTAATCCGCGCCATCCGCCGGAAGACCCGCCGGCGCCTGCGCAGTGCGCATCAAGCGCCCCGCCGAAACATACCGGCGGCTTCAGAAGCACCCCCGGCGCCTGCGCAATGCACACCAAGCGCCCGGCTGGAGCCACGCCGGCGCCTGCGCAGAGCGCGCCCCGGCCAGAAGCCCCGCCGGCGCCCACGCAGTGTACACCAAGCGCCCGGCTGGAGCCACGCCGGCGCCTGCGCAGAGCGCACCAAGCGCCCGGCCGGAAGCACCGCCGGCGCCTGCGCATACCGGCGCTCTGCAGACCTCGCGAGACCCAGCTGGATACCGGGCCTGCGCAAAGCAGCGCCCGGAAGCAGATATGCGCTGCTGACCGGCACCCCCGGTCCTATGCAGCCCCAGTAGCACAATACCTGCACGCCTGATGGCGATGCAGTGTGCAGACTGACGCTTGATTTAGGGAGGGTCGTGCTGCACCTCCCGCAACCACAGAGGGACCCCCCTGGATGTTGCCGCTGCTGCATCTTACCTGGGGAGGTGACCGTGAACTCCTTGTCACCTCCCCCGCACACCCTGTCGGCCCACTGGCTCCCAGCGGTGGCGCTTCGGGTCACCACCCTAGCCGAGGCAGAGGGACCCCAGCTGCCTGAATCGGACTGGTTGGCCCCGGATCCAACGACGAACTGGTAAGTCCGTAGGTCTCCCATCAAGGACAGGAAACCAACTGATGCAGGAGAGTGGTACCGCCTTTTTATCCGTAGGTTTCCTGTCCTTGGTGGGCGGATCCCCTCTCTCCGTGGTGCCGTCATGGGCGATCAGAGAAATCACATATTACCACTACATAGTGACCGAATACTACAATACTAATCATTAATAAAAAAACAAACAATACTAATGCCATTATACAGAGGAGATCTGTACTTAGTATACAATGTCCTTGTACAGGTAATACAGTGATCACCAGTGACATTATACACAGGAGCTCTGTATACAGCATATAGTGTCAGTGTACAGGTAATACAGGGATCACCAGTGACATTAAACAAAGGAGCTCTGTATATAGCATATAGTATCAGTGCACAGGTGATACTGGGGTCACCAGTGACATTATACACAGGAGCTCTGTATCTAGTGTCAGTGTACAGGTAATACAGGGATCACCAGTGACATACACAGGAGCTCTGTATATAGCATATAATGTATTGTGTCAGTGTACAGATAATACAGGGATAACAAGTGACATTATACACCCAAATGCTGTATACAGTGTACAGGTAAAACAGTGATCCCCAGTGACATACACAGGAGCTCTGTATATAGTGTCAGTGTACAGGTAATACAGTGATCACTAGTGACATTATACACAGGAGCTCTGTATATAGTGTCAGTGTACAGGTAATACAGTGATCACCGGTGACATTACACACATGAGCTCTGTATATAGTGTAAGTGTACAGGTAACACACTGACTCATCGGTGACGTCTGTAGTTGAAGTCCTTCATCTTCGCTTTTCTTCTTCATCCAGTGTAGACCGCCATCACTTCTTCCAGCCAGGACTCCTCTCTGCAGAAAATAACACAGTTATCGAGTGCACATTTCCCAATTTTTAGCCAACGTCTATACTACGCCAGATGAAGAAAAAAACGACGGTGTTGCCCTGCACAGTAACAGGACCTCTAATCACCCACACTGAAGACAGTATCCTAAAAAATAATGTCCTTTAATTACCCCCTACAATAATAAAATCCCACATTCTGGACCCCATGTGTCCTCCCATTCTGGACCCCACGTGTCCACCCATTTTGCCTCATGTCTCTCCATATTGCCCCCATAGTCATCCATAATAGTATAATGCATCCCATAGTCATATATAGTCGTATAATGCAGCCCCATAGTAGTACAATGCAGCCGCATAGTGGTATATAATGCAGCCCCATAGTGGTATATAATGCAGCCCCATAGTGGTGTAATGCAGCCCCATAGTGGTGTAATGCAGCCCCATAGTGGTGTAATGCAGCCCCATAGTAGTATAATTGACCCCCATAGGGGCATAATGCAGCCTCATAGTAAATAATAGATTGTAAGCTTGTGAGCAGGGCCCTCATTCCTCTTAGTATCTGTTGATCTATGTGGTTACTGTTTATGCTGTAATGTCTTTTGTCTGTACAATCCCCTCTAAAATGTAAAGTGCTGCGGAATATGTTGGCGCTATAGAAATATAATTATTATTATTATATGCCCCATACCGTGGCTTTACAAAAAAAATAATGCATCTGAGGCATGGACCTTCGTTCCGGCGTATGACAGTGATGTCATACGCCGGCGATGTGCCCCCTGATGTCAGCTGCCGGCAGATTCGCTGGTGACTTAACTGTTGCCGTTTGGGAGTAATCTGCCGCATGGAAACAAATTTTAACTGCCTGTGCATCTGAAGATGCACAGGCAGTTACTGAGCCGACAGAATCCTGCAGCTGGGGCCCGCTGAGGGCCCCCTCTGCTCACCGGACCCCATACAGTAAGGGCAGTAATGCCCTGATGGCAGCCCTGCTTAGGTCAGTGGGTTTGGGAAGAAGGATATTTATATTATAAAGTCTTCAGGAATATTAGAAATAATTAAGGTATATAAAAGGCCGGGGTCACATGATTGGGGTCACATGATTGATGATTCTGTCATGTGAGAGAATCGGCTCAATCATGCTACTGACACTTGGCTCAAACTCTCATCCGAGTGTCATCTGATTCTCTTTCATGAGATAATAGATGTACATTGAGAAGAAAGAAAACTTAATTTCTCCATTGTCTGAGGCCGTGGATGTTGGACTGCACTCAGATGACAGCTGAGTGCAGCCTGATGTTTCACACGCTGCAGATTATTTTTCCACAAACCAATTTGGTCTGTAGAAAAAAATCACAGATCTGCACTGCCCTACAGTATAACATTATGCCGAGCGTTATCCGATAAACATCACATAGCATTCGACCGTGTTATACTCCCGTGTGAGCAAGCACTAAGAGCCTTTATTCCCTCTGCATATCTTCACCCACTAGCCTCTCAGGCTGGAGTCCGACCTCAGTTACTTTTATTCTGCAATACTGTGGAAGTTTTGCATATTTCTACATATAGTGTACTTGTGATTATATATATACTAGATGGTGGCCCAATTCTAACGCATCGGGTATTCTAGAATATGCATGTCCACGTAGTATATTGCCCAGCCACGTAGTATATTGCCCAGCCACGTAGTATATTGCAGAGCGAGGTAGTATATTGCCCAGCCACGTAGTATATTGCCCAGTGACGTAGTATATTGCCCAGCCACGTAGTATATTGCACAGCGAGGTAGTATATTGTCCAGCCACGTAGTATATTGCAGAGCCACGTAGTATATTGCCCAGCCACGTAGTATATTGCCCAGCCACGTAGTATATTGCAGAGCCACGTAGTATATTGCCCAGCCACGTAGTATATTGCAGAGCCATGTAGTATATTGCACAGCGACGTAGTATATTGCCCAGCCTTGTAGTATACAGCAGAGCCATGTAGTATACAGCATAGAGCCACGTAGTATATTGCCCAGTCACGTATGTCACAGGTTAAAAAAATAAACATACTCACCTAACGATCCGAGGGCCCCTTGTAGTTGAACATACTCACCATTCTTGTCGCTGCTCCTCAGCGTCCTGTCTCTCTGCCTCCTGGGATCCCACGGCACTGTGCAGATGAGCGCGCGGCTGCCTCCATCTTGCGTTCCCCAGATGCTTTGCGAAATTACCCATATGACTACGTCTTCTGGGTAATTTCGCAAAGCATCGCTGGGAAAGGAAGATGGCGGCAGGCACGAGTGGCTCAGCGGACAACGGAGGGTGAGTATAGCAGGTTTTGTTTTTTTTTTTTACTATTTTTAACATTACTTTCTTTTACTATTGATGCCGCATAGGCAGCATCAATAGTAAAAGGTTGGGGACACACAGGGTTAATAGCGGCGGTAACAGAGTGCGTTACCCGCGGCATAATGCGGCCTGTTACCGCCGGCATTAACCTTGTGTTAGCGGTGACCGGAGGGGAGTATGCGGGCGGCGGGGACCGGAGCGCCAGGGACACTGACTGCGGGGAGTAAGCAGCGGAGCGCCGGGGACACTGACTGCGAGGAGTAAGCAGCGGAGCGCCGGGTACACTGACTGCGGGGAGCGGAGCGCCGGGGACACTAACTGCGGGGAGCGGAGCGCCGGGGACACTAACTGCGGGGAGCGGAGCGCCGGGGACACTGACTGCGAGGAGTAAGCAGCGGAGCGCCGGGGACACTAACTGCAGGGAGCGGAGCGTCGGGGACACTAACTGCGGGGAGCGGAGCGCCGGGGACACTAACTGCGGGAAGCGGAGCGCCGGGGACACTAACTGCGGGGAGCGGAGCGCCGGGGACACTAACTGCGGGAAGTAAGCAGCGGAGCGCCGGGGACACTAACTGCGGGGAGTAAGCAGCGGAGCGCCGGGGACACTAACTGCGGGGAGTAAGCAGCGGAGCGCCGGGGACACTAACTGCGGGGAGCGGAGCGCCGGGGACACTAACTGTGGGGAGCGGAGCGCCGGGGACACTAACTGCGGGAAGTAAGCAGCGGAGCGCCGGGGACACTAACTGCAGGGAGTAAGCAGCGGAGCGCCGGGGACACTGACTGCGGGGAGCGGAGCGCCGGGGACACTGACTGCGGGGAGTAAGCAGCGGAGCGCCGGGGACACTGACTGCGGGGAGCGGAGCGCCGGGGACACTGACTGCGGGGAGTAAGCAGCGGAGCGCCGGGGACACTGACTGGGGGGAGTAAGCAGTGGAGCGCCGGGGACACTGACTGGGGGGAGTAAGCAGCGGAGCGCCGGGGACACTGACTGGGGGGAGTAAGCAGCGGAGCGCCGGGGACACTGACTGGGGGGAGTAAGCAGCGGAGCGCCGGGGACACTGACTGCGGGGAGTAAGCAGCGGAGCGCCGGGGACACTGACTGCGGGGAGCGGAGCGCCGGGGACACTGACTGCGGGGAGTAAGCAGCGGAGCGCCGGGGACACTGACTGCGGGGAGCGGAGCGCCGGGGACACTGACTGCGGGGAGTAAGCAGCGGAGCGCCGGGGACACTGACTGGGGGGAGTAAGCAGTGGAGCGCCGGGGACACTGACTGGGGGGAGTAAGCAGCGGAGCGCCGGGGACACTGACTGGGGGGAGTAAGCAGCGGAGCGCCGGGGACACTGACTGGGGGGAGTAAGCAGCGGAGCGCCGGGGACACTGACTGCGGGGAGCGGAGCGCCGGGGACACTGACTGCGGGGAGCGGAGCGCCGGGGACACTGACTGCGGGGAGTAAGCAGCGGAGCGCCGGGGACACTGTGGGGAGCGGAGTGCCGGGGACACTGACTGCGGGGAGCGGAGCGCCGGGGACACTGACTGGGGGGAGTAAGCATCGGAGCGCCGGGGACACCGACTGTGGGGAGCGGAGCGCCGGGGACACTGACTGCGGGGAGCGGAGCGCCGGGGACACTGACTGGGGGGAGTGGAGCGCCGGGGACACTGACTGTGGGGAGCGGAGCGCCGGGGACACTGACTGTGGGGAGCGGAGCGCCGGGGACACTGACTGGGGGGAGTAAGCAGCTGAGCGCCGGGGACACTGACTGTGGGGAGCGGAGCGCCGGGGACACTGACTGTGGGGAGCGGAGCGCCGGGGACACTGACTGGGGGGAGTAAGCAGCTGAGCGCCGGGGACACTGACTGCGGGGAGCGGAGCGCCGGGGACACTGACTGTGGGGAGCGGAGCGCCGGGGACACTGACTGCGGGGAGCGGAGCGCCGGGGACACTGACTGCGGGGAGCGGAGCGCCGGGGACACTGACTGCGGGGAGTGGAGCGCCGGGGACACTGACTGTGGGGAGCGGAGCGCCGGAGACACTGACTGGGGGGAGTAAGCAGCGGAGCGCCGGGGACACTGACTGCGGGGAGCGGAGCGCCGGAGACACTGACTGGGGGGAGTAAGCAGCGGAGCGCCGGGGACACTGACTGCGGGGAGCGGAGCGCCGGGGACACTGACTGCGGGGAGCGGAGCGCCGGGGACACTGACTGCGGGGAGTAAGCAGCGGAGCGCCGGGGACACTGACTGCGGGGAGCGGAGCGCCGGGGACACTGACTGCGGGGAGCGGAGCGCCGGGGACACTGACTGTGGGGAGCGGAGCGCCGGGGACACTGACTGGGGGGAGCACAGGACACAGGAGCTCAATTCAGAAGACTGAAGTTTATCACAGCAATTTGGAGGTGTAAATGTCACCTATGGGAAGCTTGAGAAGGGGCTGCTGTGTCCTGTGAGGAGGTAGATTTAGCTCAGCAGCCTTTCCTTCTGTGCAGGAGGTGAGGGGGGAGGGGTGACAGCACAGACCGCGCTGTGCTCTTATCAGATCTACACTGCTGATACAGACGGGTCAGTATGGTGGCATACTCACTGGGCCAGCTGCTGTGATGATAGTAAGGCTGACCGTGTCAGAGGCTGCCTCTGCTGCATCATGTGTGGACTGCAGCATGTGTCAAGACACCGTCCTTACACTTCACAGGCAGTCGGGCTCAGACACTCATCCGATGACGGCTGCGATGCTCCTGCTGCTCACTCACTGTAACTGCCTGGTGGATACTGAACTGAGCCCGCGCTCAGCGGGGATTGGATGATGGAAACTAGTCCCGCCCTCCTGTGGCTCTGCACTGGCTGCCTCTCTCAGTCAGTCAGTCTGTGATAATGACGCTCCTCCTTCTGCATCCACACACCGCTCCGGTTCTTTATGTAAATAAGGCTACGTTCACATTAGCGTTGCGCCGCCGTGCGTCGGCGACGCAACGTGCGACGCACGCTAAAACGCGCGCAAACGCGCGCAAAAACGCGCGCGTTTTGCGACGCGTGCGTCGTTTTCCGACGAAAATCGGACGCACAGAAAATGCTACATGTAGCGTTTTCTTGCGTCCGACGCTAGCGTCGGAAACGACGCACGTGGCGAAAAACGCCACCAAAACGACGCACGCGTCCCCTATGTTAAACATAGGGGCGCGTCGCCGCTGCGTCGCCGCTGCGTCGCCGGCGCAACAGCGACGCACATTGGCGGAACGCCAATGTGAACGTAGCCTAAGCTCCGACCCCGGGCCCCTCCAGCTCACGGACCCGGGACCCCACTTGCACCCTGAATGAAATATTAGGGGGGCCCGAGCAGAGCACGGACCGGGCTGCCAGCGTGCTCGGGCCCCCCTTTTTGCTCATCACCGGGCCCCATACTGCAGTAATGCCTGTAATGCCTGATGGCGGCCCTGCGTACTGTGCTGCCGAGACTACCCAGGAGGAGCAGTTGGTGGCAGAGGGTAGTGGAGATGATGAGGTCCTTGACCCATCGTGGCGTGAGGAACAGGAAGGTGGTGGGAGCAGCTCAGAGGAAGAGATTCCCCTAACGGGCCAAAGAGGGAGAGGGAGGGGGAAGACTGCGGAGCCTGTAGCCTCCATTTTTGCACCCGTTAGGAGCCTGTCTCTTTCCAAAGCCAAAAAGGGCGCTCCCAAGATTTGCAGTGCCTGGTCCTTTTTTGACACAGTTGCAGATGACATTTGTTTTGTCAAATGCAAGCTGTGTCATCAGAAAGTCAAAAGAGGTAAAAGTGTAAGCAACCTCAATACCACAAATATGTGGAAACATGTGCGGACCAGGCACGCGGTGGAGTTACAGAAACACACTGAAGATGTAGGCCAACCAACAGCGGCAGCTACCACCTCTTCATCTCGTGTTGCCTCTTCCTCCAGCTCACGCACAGCTGGTTCGGCTTACTCCTTGGATCGCCATGGAAGAACCTCTGGCACTGTTGTCCAGAGACCTTGTGTAATTCCACCCACAGCACCACCTTCCCAGTCATCCTCACACTCCCAGCCTAGTCTACAGCCATCGATAGTACAGGCATGGAAGAAAAGGCGGGCATTCTCGGCCAACCACCCCCGAGCACAGGCTCTGAATGCAGGCATTGCCAAACTGTTGTCCCTGGAAATGCTCTCATTCAGGCTGGTGGAGACTGACAGCTTCCGTGACTTGATGGCATTGGCAGTCCCACAGTACAAGGTGCCCAGCCGCTTTTACTTCAGCAGGCAAGCTGTCCCTGCCCTGCACAGGCATGTTGAGGGAAACATAAAACATGCGCTACTGAACGCAGTCAGTAGCAAGGTCCACCTCACCACCGATGAGTGGACCAGTCAGCATGGACAGGGGCGATACGTTTCCCTCACTGCCCATTGGGTTAATGTTGTTGAGCCAGGTACAGATCGTGCGAGTGGCGCAGGACGTGTCCTGCCCACTCCAAGGATTGCAGGAATCCAGTCTGTATGCATCGACTCCTCCTCTTACACAAGTTCCTCAGAATCATCTCTGCAGGAGCCGTCACAGTCCACCTCCTCATGGACCCGTGAACGTTTACCTATGACCAACATGAGCACAGCCGTGGCCAAACGTCAGCAGGCCGTCTTGAAACTAGTTTCATTGGGGAATCGAAGCCACACAGCGCAGGAGCTCTGGAATGCCATCAAGCAGGAGAGCGATGTGTGGTTACTGCCAGCGAATCTCCAGCCAGGCATGGTAGTGTGTGACAATGGCCGAAATCTGGTGGCAGCTTTGGCCCTTGGCAACCTCACTCACATCCCATGTCTGGCACATGTGCTCAATTTGGTTGTGCAGAGTTTTCTGAGGGACTATCCGGATCTTGATGCCCTGCTGCACAAGGTCCGCCTAGAGTGTGCTCACTTGCGGCGTTCCAGCTTGGCAAGATCCCGCATTGCTGCTCTGCAGCACCGATTCCGCCTTCCGGAACACCGCATCATATGTAACCTACCTACCAGGTGGAATTCCACGTTACATATGTTGGAGCGGTTGTGTGAGCAGCAGCAAGCAGTTATGGAGTACCAGCTGCATCAGGCGCAAAGAAGTCGCAGTTAGCGCCGATCAGACTTCACAACCACAGAGTGGGCCACTATGAAGGACGTCTGCCTGGTTTTGCGTCCTTTTGATTATTCCACGCGGATGGCAAGTGCAGATGATGCACTAGTCAGCATGACTGTCCCCCTTATCTGCCTGCTTCAGCAAACTTTGCAAGGGTTAAGGGATGATGTTGTGGAAGAGGTGGAGGATGAGGAGTCACCATTTCCATCAGCTTCTGGAGAGTCAGCACCACGTGGTTCCTCACAAAGGGGTACGCAGGGGCCACTTTGTGAGGAGGATGAGGAGGAGTCAATGGAGGAGGAAGAGCTCCGTCCAGAGGAGGGGGCGACATAATTGTCCAGTGGTCAGTGTGTACAGCGAGGGTGGGGTGATGACGAGCGGGCAGAGATCATGTCTGAAGCAGGGGACAGCGTTTCTGGGCCAGTTGGCAGTCTGCAGCACATGGTGGATTTCATGCTGCAGTGCCTGAGAAACGACCGCCGCATCGACCACATTCTCAACATGCCTGATTATTGGGTGTTCACCCTCCTCGATCCTCGCTACCGGGACAACGTCCAAAACCTCATCCCAGCGTTGACCCGGGAGCGTAAATTGTGGGAGTACCACGACACACTGGTGAATTCCATCATCTTCTCCAGTCCAACTGAGAGGAGTGCTGCTAGTGCTTTACAAAGCAGCTCAGTGCATTGAGGCAGTGGGGGAGGCTCTGCCCAAAGAGGGAGCAGAAGCAGTGCCTCTGCCCAAGGCAAGCCCAGTATGGCACAACTCTGGCACACTTTTGTGTGCCCGCCCCAAATGTCTGCACCATCACCGGCGGCTCCAGTCAGCAGGAGGCAACGGTTCCGTCAGATGGTGACAGACTACATGGCTTGCCCTCTTACTGTACTCCCAGACGGCTCTTCCCCGTTCAAGTTTTGGGTCTCTAAGCTGGATACATGGCCAGAGCTAAGCCAGTATGCATTGGAGGTGCTGGCTTGCCCTGCGGCTAGTGTCTTATCGGAACGTGTCTTTAGTGCCGCAGGTGGTGTACTAACAGACCGTCGCATGCGACTATCCTCCGATAACGTTGACCGGCTTACTTTCCTGAAAATGAACCAGGCCTGGATCTCGCAGGAATTTGCCACTCCTCTGCCTGATTAAGTAATTGGGTGTCATCCAGGTCTCCTGCTGTGTTCATCTTTCTACCACCTGAACTGCTATTCCTGTGCTCCAACACCGCCAGTTGCGGCTCAGAAGTGCAGTCTGCACAGTAAAAACATACGACCCAGTGTTATTGGGTTTCAGTAACGTCAGCTGATCCCCAGCTGTGTAGCCGACAATGTGTCCTGTGACCGCCACGCTGGCACAACAACCTAAATGTAAGGGAAACTGTCCCCCCCCCCCGTCGTTTGTTACTGAAAGAGCCACCTTGTGCAGCAGTAATGCTGCACAAGGAAAAGGTAGCTCTTTTAGTTTAGCTCCTTGCACACGCAGAACTTAACACTTATAAAATGTGTTCACTGATACCGTTATACTGTCCCGGAGCTGGGACTTTCCTTCATAATGTGACACAGCACAGCCGTCATTCCTACCCCCTTGCTGCCATGCGCTGCCTCCTCAGCGTTGTTTTAAGCTGTCACGGAGCCTGCGCTGCTCTGTTATCCCTTGGCCATGCCCTATTTGCGCTGCCTGTCTTCTGACATAATTTGGTGTCAGGCTGGCTGCGCCTGTGCGTCCGCGCTGCCCGAGATCCCGCCTCGCAGTGTCTTCTGATTGAATCACACTGCGGGCCTGGGATCCATGGGCATGCGCAGTGCATATCTTCCCCTCGGGCTCTCGCTCATCTCCCTCCGCCTTCTTTAGACTGTGCGCCGTCAGCTGATCCCTAATAGCATGCCACGGCCATGACACCGCACAGTCTGAAGAAGAGGGAAAGAGGGGAGTGAGAGTCGAGGATATGCACTGTGCATGCCCATGGATCCAAGGCCCGCAGTGGGATTACGTTAGATGACACTGCGAGGTGGGATCTGGAGCAGCGTGGATGCACAGGCACTGACAGCCTGACACCAAATTATGTCAGAAGACAGGCAGCGCTAATTGGACATGGCCAAGGGATAACAGAACAGCGCAGGCTCCATGACAGCTTAAAACAATGCTGAGGAGGCAGCGCACGGCACCAAGGGGATAGGAATGACAGCTGTGCTGCGTCCCATTACGAAGGAAATTCGCACCTCCGGGACGGTTTTACGGTTTAAGGGGACACATTTTTAGTGTTTACTTCTGTGTTTGCAAGAAGCATAATTAAAAGAGCAACCTTTTCCTTTTGCATCTTGCTGCACAAGATGGCTCTTTCAGCTACAAACGTCTTGGGGGGGGGGGTTAAAGGTTCCCTTTCAACTTGCTCCAATCAGGCTTCGGCCTACACTCTGTTCCTCTGCTCCTCCTGCTGTCCCTAGGCTCTAACACCGCCAGTTGGTGCCTGGAAGTGCTGTCTGCACAGTCAACAGTCGCTCCTCTGTTATTGGGGTTCAGTAACGTCAGCTGATCCCCAGCTGTGTGTGCAGCAATACCTCCAATCTGCTCCTCCTGCTGTCCCTGGGCTCTAACACCGCCAGTTGGTGCCTGGAAGTGCTGTCTGCACAGTCAACAGTCCCTCCTCTGTTATTGGGGTTCAGTAACGTCAGCTGATCCCCAGCTGTGTGTGCGGCAATACCTCCAATCTGCTCCTCCTGCTGTCCCTGGGCTCTAACACCACCAGTTGGTGCCTGGAAGTGCTGTCTGCACAGTCAACAGTCCCTCCTCTGTTATTGGGGTTCAGTAACGTCAGCTGATCCCCAGCTGTGTGTGCGGCAATACCTCCAATCTGCTCCTCCTGCTGTCCCTGGGCTCTAACACCGCCAGTTGGTGCCTGGAAGTGCTGTCTGCACAGTCAACAGTCCCTCCTCTGTTATTGGGGTTCAGTAACGTCTGCTGATCCCCAGCTGTGTATCCGGCAACGTGTCATGCGACCGCCACGCTGGCACCACTAAAATGGAAGGGGACCTGTCCCCCCCGCCCCCTAGGCGTTTGTTACTGAAAGAGCCACCTTGTGCAGCACTAATACTGCACAAGGAAAAGGTCGCTCTTGAAATTATGCTCCTTGGAAATGCTGAACTACACACTCATGTAAGGTGTCCCCTCACACCGTCCAACCGTCCCGGAGGTGGGACTTTCCTTTGTAATGTGACGCAGCACAGCTGTCATTCCTACCCCCTTGGCTCCGTGCGCCGCCTCCTTAGCGTTGTTTGATTCCGTCATGGAGCCTGCGCTGTTATGTTATCCCTTGGCCATGCACAGTTTGCGCTGCCCGTCCTCTGACATGATTTGTTGTCGTCCTGGCTGCGCCTGTGCGTCCACGCTGCCCGAAATCCCACCTCGCAGTGTCGTCTAATGTGATCCCACAGTGGGCCTGGTATCCATGGCCATGCGCAGTGCATATACTAGCCTCTCACTCCCCTTCTTCACGCTTCTTCAGACTAGGCGGCGTCAGCTGATCCCTAATAGCATGCCACGGCCGTGACGCCACACATTCTGAAGAAGCAGGAAGGAGGGAAGTGAGAGGCGATGATATGCACTGCGCATGCCTTTGGATCCCAGGCCCTCAGTGGGATTACATTAGATGACACTGCGAGGTTGGATCTCGGGCAGCTTGGACGCACAGGCACTGCCAGCCTGACACCTAACTGATGTCAGAAGACGGGCACCGCTAACTGTGCATGGCCAAGGGATAACATTACAGCGCGGGCTCCGTGACAGAACCAAACAACGTTGAGGAGGTGGCGCACGGCACCAAGGGGGTTGGAATGACGGCTGTACCGTTTCACATTACAAAGGAAAGTCCCACCTCCGGGACGGTTTAACGGTGTGAGGGGACACATTGTATGAGTGTGTACTTCAGCGTATGCAAGGAGCATAATTTTAGGAGCCACCATTTTCCAAGTGCAGTATTACTGCTGTACAAGATGGCTCTTTCAGCAACAAATGCCTGGGGGGGGTTAAAAGTTCCCTTTCAACTTGCTCCACTGCAGGCTTCGGCCTACACTCTGCTCCTCTTTGATTCCCTGGGTTTCAACACTGTCAGTTGCCACCTGGAAGTGTTGTCTACACAGAAAAAACACTCGCTGATGTGTCAGTGGGGTTCAGCACCGCCAGCTGTTCCCCTGCTGTGTAGTCGGCAACGTGTCCAGCACAAGCCACGCTGGCACAACAGACCAAAGGCTGCCACCAGTGTAGGCTTCGGCCTACACTCTGCTCCTCCTGCTGACCCTGGGCTCTAACACCGCCAGTTTTTGCCCGGACGTGCTAGTTGCACAGAGAAAAACACCCGCCAATGTGTTAGTGGGGTTCAGCACCGCCAGCTGTTCCCCTGCTGTGTAGCTGGCAACGTGTCCTGCAAACGCCATGCAGGCACCTGAACTGAAATTAAAGGGACCCTGGCCCCCCCCCCAGGTGTTTCTATGTATAACAGCCACCTTGTACAGCAGTAATGCTGCATTTGTACAAGGTGGCTGACGTTTTCTCCTTGCCCACGTGGAACTCAACACGTACAAAATGTGTCTCATTAGAGTCCATTACACTGCCCCTGAGGTGAGACTTTCCTTACTAATGAGACGCAGCACCCCCCTTGGTAGCGCTGCCCGTCTTCTGACATCATTGGTTGGCTGGCTGTGCCTGTGCGTCCGCCCTGCCCAAAACAACCCCCCTCGTTGTCTCATGTATTTTGACTGCGAAGGTGTGATTGATGGGCATGTGCAGTGCATATGTTCGCCTGTCTTAACTCATCTCCTTCCGCCTTCTTCAGACAGTGCGGCCTCATGGCCGTGGCAGGCGATAAGGGCTCAGCTGAGGCCGCCCAGTCTGAAGCAGGTGTAAGGACATGAGTGAGCGGCGAACATATTTACTGCACAAGGCCAGGAATCCCAGACCCGCAGTGTGACTTTTAGAAATCACACTGTGGGTCTGGGATTCATGGCCATCGCTAACCGCACCGGCCAACATGAAATGAGGTCAGAAGACGGGCAGCGCTCACAGGGCATTGCCAAGGGATAACACAAGAGCGCAGACTCCTGTACAGCAAATAACAACGTTCAGGAGGATGCGAACAGCACCTAGTTGCACATTTTGACACCTGTGCTGCGTCTCCTTAAAAAGAAAAGTCACTCACGACTCCACAACAGTTTGACTGTATACTGGGCTAAATTGTGTATGTGTTTCATTCAGCGTGTGCAAGTTGAAAAATTCATAGAGCAACCATTGACTTGTGCAGTATTAATGCTGCACAAGTTGTGGCTCTTATACTTTGTAACACCTAAGGGTGGGTTAAAGGTGACCTTTGAAATTGGTTCAACTAGGCTTCGGCCTAAACTCTGCTCCTCTCCTCCCCCTGCTGACCCTGGGCTCTAACACCGCCAGTTTGAGCCCCGAAGTGCTAGTTGCACAGAGAAAAACACCCGCCAATGTGTTAGTGGGGTTCAGCACCGCCAGCTGTTCCCCTGCTGTGTAGTCGGCAATGTGTCCACCACAAGCCACGCTGGCACAACAGACCAAAAGCTGTCACCAGTGCAGGCTTCGGCCTACACTCTGCTCCTCTCCTCCTCCTGCTGACCCTGGGCTCTAACACCGCCAGTTGGGGCCCGGATGTGCTAGCTGCACAGAGAAAAACACCCGCCAATGTGTTAGTGGGGTTCAGCACCGCCAGCTGTTCCCCTGCTGTGTAGCCGGCAACGTGACCTGCAAACGCCATGCAGGCACCTGAACTGAAATTAAAGGGACCCTGGCCCCCCCCCCCAGGTGTTTCTATGTATAACAGCCACCTTGTACAGCAGTATTGCTGCATTTGTACAAGGTGGCTGACTTTTTCTCCTTGCCCACGTGGAACTCAACACGTACAAAATGTGTCTCATTAGAGTCCATTACACTGCCCCTGAGGTGTGACTTTCCTTACTAATGATACGCAGCACCCCCCTTGGTAGCGCTGCCCGTCTTCTGACATCATTGGTTGGCTGGCTGTGCCTGTGCGTCCGACCTGCCCAAAACAACGCCCCTCGTTGTCTCATTTCGTTTGACAGCGAGGGTGTGCTTGATGGGCACTAGCAGTGCATATCTTCGCCAGTCTTTACTCCCCTCCTTCCGCCTTCTTCAGACTGTGCGGCCTCATGACCGCGGCATGCGATAAGGGATCAGCTGAGGCCGCACAGTCTGAGGCAGGTGTAAGGACATGAGTGAGCGGCGAACATATTTACTGCACAAGGCCAGGAATCCAAGACCCGCAGTGTGAATTTTAGAAATCACACTGTGGGTCTGGGATTCATGGCCATCGCTAACCGCACCGGCCAACATGAAATGAGGTCAGAAGACGGGCAGCGCTCACAGGGCATTGCCAAGGGATAACACAAGAGCGCAGACTCCTGTACAGCAAATAACAACGCTCAGGAGGATGCGCCCAGCACCAAGGCGTTATTTTTGGACACCTGTGCCGCGTCTCCTTAAAAAGACAAGTCATGCCTCCAATACAGTTCTACTGTACATTGGGCAAAATTGTGTACGTCTTTCATTCTGCGTGTGCAATGAGCAAAATTTAAAGAGCAACCTATCACTTGTGGAGCATTACTGCTGCACAAGGTGTGGCTCTTCTACATTGTAACACTTGAGGGTGGGTTAAAGATTACCTTTGAAATTGGTTCAATTAGGCTGCGGCCTACACTCTGCTCCTCTCCTCCTCCTGCTGCTGACCCTGGGCTCTAACACCGCCAGTTTTTGCCCGGAAGTGCTAGCTGCACAGATAAAAACACCAGCCAATGTGTCAGTGGGGTTCAGCAACGCCAGCTCTTCCCCCGCTGTGTAGCCGGCAACGTGTACTGCAAACGCAATGCAGACACAAAGCTGCCTCCAGTGCAGGCTTCGGCCTACACTCTGCTCCCCCTGCTTACCCTTTGCTCCAACACCGCTAGTTGGGGCTCTAGGAAGACAATCTTGAATAGGCAACGCATCCGGGTTCCAGCACCGTCAGCTGGTTCTCGGCAGTGTCTTTGTCACGGGTATTCCCTCCTGCCCAGCCTGGTTCCAGCACCGTCAGCTGTTTCCGGGTCCTGTTGGGGTTCGGTAACTGCGGCTGCCTCGCGGCCTAGCTGTTCTATCCTCTCCTGTGGGCCTTCGGGTCCACCACCTGGTTCCAGCACCGTCAGCTGGTTCCGGGCCGAGCCTTTGGCTTAGGTGCCTCCTCCTGGGTATCCGAGTTCCGCCAACGCCAGGCGGTCCTCGGTAGTGCTTTTAAGCGCGGGCACCTACAGCTTAGTAACCGGGTTCCAGCACCGTCAGCTGGTCCTCGGTCGTGCCATTGGCTCTTGCACACTGGGGCAACGCATCCGGGTTCCAGCACCGCCAGCTGGTTCTCGGCAGTGTTTTTGTCACAGGTACTCCCTCGTGCCAAACCTGGTTTCAGCACCGTCAGCTGTTTCCGGGTTGTGTCAAGCTCGCTGAGACGCCTATGCTTGCCCCGTCGTGTTGCGGTCGGGTTAGCCAACTCCAGGGTGCCTCCAGTTTAGAAGCTTCCTATGTGGGCTGCGTGAATTGGTAGTCAAGGCTGGTTCTGTAGTGCCAGTAGGCCCAGCTCCCCCTGTAGGACTGTTGGGGTTCAGTAACTGCGACTGCCTCGCGGCCTAGCTGTTCTATCCTCTCCTGTGGCCCTTCAGGTCCACCACCTGGTTCCAGCACCGTCAGCTGGTTCCGGGCCGAGCCTTTGGCTTAGGTGCCTCCTCCTGGGTATCCGAGTTCCGCCAACGCCAGGCGGTCCTCGGTAGTGCTTTTAAGCGCGGGCACCTACAGCTTAGTAACCGGGTTCCAGCACCGTCAGCTGGTCCTCGGTCGTGCCATTGGCTCTTGCACACTGGGGCAACGCATCCAGGTTCCAGCACCGCCAGCTGGTTCTCGGCAGTGTTTTTGTCACAGGTACTCCCTCGTGCCAAACCTGGTTTCAGCACCGTCAGCTGTTTCCGGGTTGTGTCAAGCTCGCTGAGACGCCTATGCTTGCCCCGTCGTGTTGCGGTCGGGTTAGCCAACTCCAGGGTGCCTCCAGTTTAGGAGCTTCCTATGTGGGCTGCGTGAATTGGTAGTCAAGGCTGGTTCTGTAGTGCCAGTAGGCCCAGCTCCCCCTGTAGGACTGTTGGGGTTCGGTAACTGTGGCTGCCTCGCGGCCTAGCTGTTCTCTCCTCTCCTGTGGGCCTTCGGGTCCACCACCTGGTTCCAGCACCGTCAGCTGGTTCCGGGCCGAGCCTTTGGCTTAGGTGCCTCCTCCTGGGTATCCGAGTTCCGCCAACGCCAGGCGGTCCTCGGTAGTGCTTTTAAGCGCGGGCACCTACAGCTTAGTAACCGGGTTCCAGCACCGTCAGCTGGTCCTCGGTCGTGCCATTGGCTCTTGCACACTGGGGCAACGCATCCGGGTTCCAGCACCGCCAGCTGGTTCTCGGCAGTGTTTTTGTCACAGGTACTCCCTCGTGCCAAACCTGGTTTCAGCACCGTCAGCTGTTTCCGGGTTGTGTCAAGCTCGCTGAGACGCCTATGCTTGCCCCGTCGTGTTGCGGTCAGGTTAGCCAACTCCAGGGTGCCTCCAGTTTAGGAGCTTCCTATGTGGGCTGCGTGAATTGGTAGTCAAGGCTGGTTCTGTAGTGCCAGTAGGCCCAGCTCCCCCTGTAGGACTGTTGTGGTTCGGTAACTGCGGCTGCCTCGCGGCCTAGCTGTTCTCTCCTCTCCTGTGGCCCTTCGGGTCCACCACCTGGTTCCAGCACCGTCAGCTGGTTCTCGGCAGTGTCTTTTGCTCTTGTACCTTCTGCTCCCCATCCTGGTTCCAGTACCGTCAGCTGGTTCCGGGCAGAGCCTTTGGCTTAGGTGCCTCCTTCTGGGTATCCAAGTTCCACCAACGTCAGGTGGTCCTTTGTAGTGCTGTCAGGCACGGGTACCTCCTGCTTAGTAACCGGTTTCCAGTAACGTCAGCTGGTCCTCGGTAGTTCCATTGGCTCTTGGACCTTCGGCTACCCATCCGGGTTCCAGTACCGTCAGCTGGTTCTCGGCAGTGTCTTTTGCTCTTGTACCTTCTGCTCCCCATCCTGGTTCCAGCACCGTCAGCTGGTTCCGGGCAGAGCCTTTGGCTTAGGTGCCTCCTTCTGGGTATCCAAGTTCCACCAACGTCAGGTGGTCCTTTGTAGTGCTGTCAGGCACGGGTACCTCCTGCTTAGTAACCGGTTTCCAGTAACGTCAGCTGGTCCTCGGTAGTTCCATAGGCTCTTGAACCTTCGGGTAGCCATCTGAGTTCCAGTTCCATCAGCTGGTTCTTGGCATTTTCTCAGCCTTCTTGTACCTTCTGCTACATTTTCAAGTTGAAGACCCTAAAGACGACGACCCGGAAGACCACCCCTAAATGAATATGAAGAATGTAATAAAAAAAAAAATAGATAGAAGATTTAGAAGAAGATGAATAAGGTGAAGAAGTTGATGTCAAAGATGCTGATGATAATGAAGATGAAAGTGTGGGAAAAGTAAAAAAAAAAAAAAAAGGGGAAGGGCGTGGAATAGTGAAACATCATTATTTAAAAAAAAAAAATAGTCAATATCTTTGTCAATCCTAACGTCTTTAAAAAACAAAAAAAAATATAATGCTATTCTATTTGATTGGGCTACGCCTCTATGACTTTAATGTCTCCGCCACCTCCCCAAATACATCCTGCATTATTCTTAGTTGTTTTCCTTCATGTAGAATGAACCTACAAGGAAAGAAAGGGTTTATTTTAATTCCGATATTTTGGTCCCATTGACTTGCATTGGGATCGGGTATCGGTATCGGCGATATCCGATATTTTTTGAATATCGGCCGATCCTATCCGATACCGATACTTTCCGATATCGGAAGGTATCGCTCAACACTATTAGTGGCTAGATCCTTTTGGTGGCCATCTCTGTCGCGGGATGTGCGTACCTTTGTACAGTCCTGTGGGATTTGTGCTCGGGCTAAGCCCTGCTGTTCTCGTGCCAGTGGGTTGCTTTTGCCCTTGCCGGTCCCGAAGAGGCCTTGGACACATATCTCTATGGATTTTATTTCAGATCTTCCCGTCTCTCAAAAGATGTCAGTCATTTGGGTGGTCTGTGATCGCTTCTCTAAGATGGTCCATTTGGTACCCTTGTCTAAATTGCCTTCCTCCTCTGATTTAGTGCCATTGTTCTTCCAGCATGTGGTTCGTTTACATGGCATTCCGGAGAATATCGTTCCTGACAGAGGTTCACAGTTTGTTTCGAGGTTTTGGCGAGCCTTTTGTGGTAGGATGGGCATTGACTTGTCTTTTTCCTTGGCTTTCCATCCTCAGACTAATGGCCAGACCGAACGAACCAATCAGACCTTGGAGACATATCTGAGATGCTTTGTTTCTGCTGATCAGGATGACTGGGTCTCCTTTTTGCCTTTGGCTGAGTTCGCCCTTAATAATCGGGCCAGCTCGGCTACCTTGGTTTCACCATTTTTCTGCAACTCTGGGTTCCATCCTCGGTTCTCTTCAGGACAGGTTGAGTCTTCGGACTGTCCTGGTGTGGATACTGTGGTGGACAGGTTGCAGCAGATTTTGACTCATGTGGTGGACAATTTGGCCTTGTTCCAGGAGAAGGCTCAATGTTTCGCTAATCACAGACGCTGTGTGGGTCCCCGACTTCGTGTTGGGGATCTGGTTTGGTTATCTTCTCGTCATATTCTTATGAAGGTTTCCTCTCCTAAGTTTAAACCTCATTTCATTGGTCCGTATAGGATTTCTGAGGTTCTTAATCCTGTGTCTTTTCGTCTGACCCTTCCAGATTCTTTTTCCATACATAACGTATTCCATAGGTCATTCTTGCGGAGATACGTGGCACCTATGGTTCCATCTGTTGACCCTCCTGCCCCGGTTTTGGTGGAGGGGGAGTTGGAGTATATTGTGGAGAAGATTTTGGATTCTCGTGTTTCAAGACGGAAACTCCAGTATCTGGTTAAGTGGAAGGGTTATGCTCAGGAAGATAATTCCTGGGTCTTTGCCTCTGATGTCCATGCTCCCGATCTTGTTCGTGCCTTTCATGTGGCTCATCCTGGTCGGCCTGGGGGCTCTGGTGAGGGTTTGGTGACCCCTCCTCAAGGGGGGGTACTGTTGTGAATTCTGTGGCAGAGCTCCCTCCTGTGGTCACAAGTGGTACTTCGGCTGATTCTCTCTGTGAACTTCCGTTGGTGGAGGAAAGTGGTACTGCGGCTTCTGAGTTTCCTTCCGCAGGTGATGTGGTGAAGTCGTTAGGTACTGCTCTACTTAACTCCACCTGATGCTCTGATCCTGGCCTCCAGTCAATGTTCTAGTATTGGACTTGTTTCCTCCTGGATCGTTCCTGTGGCCTGCTGCTCTGCATAGCTAAGTTTTCCTTTGCTATTTTGTTTGCTGTTTTTTTCTGTCCAGCTTGTCTATTCTTTTGCTGGAAGCTCTGGGACGCAGAAGGTGTACCTCCGTGCCGTTAGTTCGGTACGGAGGGTCTTTTTGCCCCCTCTGCGTGGTTTTTGTAGGGTGTTGTATAGACCGCAAAGTTACCTTTCCTATCCTCGCTCTGTTCAGAAAGTCAGGCCTCACTTTGCTAAATCTATTTCATCTCTACGTTTGTCTTTTCATCTTAACTCACAGTCATTATATGTGGGGGGCTGCCTTTTCCTTTGGGGAATTTCTCTGAGGCAAGGTAGGCTTATTTTTTATCTTTAGGCTAGCTAGTTTCTCAGGCTGTGCCGAGTTGCATAGGGAGCGTTAGGCGCAATCCACGGCTGCCTCTAGTGTTGTTGGAGAGGATTAGGGATTGCGGTCTGCAGAGTTCCCACGTCTCAGAGCTCGTTCTATGTTTTTGGGTTACTGTCAGATCACTGTATGTGCTCTGACCTCCATGTCCATTGTGGTACTGAATTGCCTAATCATAATAGGAGAGCTGCCGGCCAGTCCGTGCACTTTGTTTTGATCTATGTCCAATTTATACAACCGCCTGACTGCTCCGTCATTGTCAAAACCACCAACATACAGAGTAAGGATGTTCTTAGGGTCCAGGAACCTAACAGGGGTCAAAAGTGTGTCTATTGATCTCTGAACATCACACCATTGGCCGAAGACCTACATCCACTCAGAACCAAAGAATTGACACAGGAGTGTTTGCAATTAATATAAAAACTGGTTGCAACCAGCACTAATTTCCAGTGGTTGGGCTGAATATATGGCTTTATTTCGGGTTGGGACATTCTGCTTCCTTTCTCAGAGTTTTTTGCATTTAGATGTCTGAGCAGGTGTGGTGCTCAAGGTGTTGAGATGTTGAAAGAACCGTGTGATCAGTAAGAAACACTCCCATCCTGCCTGTGAATGATCTCCTAGGGTAGTGTGTGTGTAATCTCAAGGTCCATCTCCATTCATGTTATCAGTATGGGATAATTCCCAGAGAAGAAGCTGCTTAAGAAGCCACTGCTGAAAGATTATACAGTCAGAGCGAGGTCAGCCAGCTATTAGCAGAAAGCTGAAGACATTTCAAAGGACAATTTATGGTAGGATTTATTTCTTAGGAACACTTGCTATACAGCAGAGGAAATTCTGCTTCATACTCTGGTCTTTAATTTATACTTGAAGAGGTTGATCCCTTCTTAACGATGATTTTCTCAGATAGTGGAATCCCATTGCTGGTGATTCTCTTCCTTTGAGCTAAGGGTGTAACTACTGACAAAGGAGACCTACAACTTCTAGGGCTTCAAGGCAGTTATCCCGCCAACAATATTCATCACCTCTCTACTGGTTAGGTGATAAATTTATGATTGATGAAGACTTGACTGATGGGGTCGCCATCAACCATGACACTGGAGGACATAGAAGAGGCCCCTGTGCTAGAACAATATATGGATTCTTTGCAGCGTAATACTTCATCATAATGCACAAATCCACGTGTTCTGGAGGGGGAAATGGGCCTCCTTACCCCTTAATCCTCTGTGTGGTGGCACAGGTTGCAACACTGACATGTTCACCCCTGAACCATGAGTGCAGAGATCCTGTGCATCCCCTGTGAGTGAAGTACCATGTGTGACCCCTGCTTAGTTTTTCTTAGGGCCCCCCATTGTTCTTGAAGCCCCATGTCAATGGAGTGGTAGTGTGCATGTTCCCTTCACTTTTACAGATCTAGGCGATCGGTAGTGCACATCACACGTGTGCTGCAGCTCACAGTCCCAGAGAATTGAATGGACACTACTGCTACATTGACATGGGACTTCAAGAACAATGGTGATCCCAATTGTCAGACCCCAATTTTAATACATATATAGTTTATCCTGTGGATAAGCATTAGGGACCCTTAAAAGGGAGTTGTAACAGAATAGCAAAGCATGGGACCTCAGTTGTCTATTTTCTTTCCAAGACAGTGCCACATTTTGCAGCTCAATCTTGTTCAATGTAATGGAATTTAACTGATTCCAGACAACCTATGGACAGGTGTGGATCTGTTTCTGAAAGAAAGCCACCATGTTTCTCTTAATCCAGTATAACTTCTTTAAAATACAAGATGAGAAAATTTAGAAGATTCTTCATTTATATGTATTTTATATATTATACATTTTGCCTGTCACACCACCTGCTGCCACAAAGATAATCATTAACAAGGAGAGATACTAATCATTGGGTCATAGGATATTTTTATTTTACCTTGCTGATTATCCTTCTTATTTTCAGGTCACTTGAAGAAAGGATCACCAAGCTACAACTTGTCAACTTTGGATGTATCATACAAGGAGAGCAATCACTGGAGAAGGACATCATGGTTGGAAGAATAGAAAGAACAAGGTGAAGAGGAAAACCAGCAACTCAATGATTTGATACTATGAAGATTAGATAACGGCGGAGAAGACCCTGGTGGACCTATTTAGACATGCACAAGATCGATCTTCCTACAGAGCGTTCCTACAGAGGTCAGATTCATTAGGTAAATGTATGGGACTGCCCCGACTCTCTTCCAGTAGCTAGGGAAATGTAGAGTAGGGCATATCAGATGTTAACATGCTTTATCCTTCTATTCTTCCTGTAGAAAAGTCTCCTCCAGAAGTGACTTTCAGTTACCTTTTTTTATCTCCATAATTGAGAATAATTTCAGGAACAGTGGTTTACTGAAAATTTTATAAGGCATATGACTACATATAATGCTCCCATGAGATTAAAGTAGGAAGTCTTATAATATCGGTGTACATAGATAAACATCTAAGGTGTTTTGAGGGTGGGAAGGATCAGGTGGCTTGAAATTGAACCTCAGTCTGGACGAGAGAGAAGAGTTAGACTATGGCTTGTTGTCCTCTCAAGCTAGACATGCACATCAGATGCCTGTCATCAGATCCTTCGTCCAACAGCCGTCTCTACCGACTCGCCCATACATAGGAAAATTCGTTAGGTTTAGCGCTCCGGTGTTCTGTATGAAAATGATATCAAGTGACACGTTGGCCAGCGGCTAATCGCCTAGAGAACAATATGCTACCCAGTCTGAAATTGGATATGTCCAATCAACATCACTCCTGACGATCAGTCAGCCGGCACCCCATATGCATCAGATATTGGCAGATTCAGATGACATTAAAGGCCCCTTCACATTTAGCGACGCTGCAGCGATACCGACAACGATCCGAATCGCTGCAGCGTCGCTGTTTGGTCGCTGGAGAGCTGTCACACAGACCGCTCTCCAGCGACCAACGATGCTGGTAACCAGGGTAAACATCGGGTAACTAAGCGCAGGGCCGCGCTTAGTAACCCGATGTTTACCCTGGTTACCATGCTAAAAGTAAAAAAAAAACAAACACAAGATACTTACCTACCGCTGTCTGTCCTCCAGTGCTGCGCTCTGCTTCTCTGCTCTCCTCCTGTACTGGCTGTGAGCCGGAAAGCAGAGCAGTGACGTCACCGCTCTGCTTTCCGGCTCACAGCCAGTACAGGAGGAGTGCAGAGCACAGCGCTGGAGGACAGACAGCGGTAGGTAAGTATCTTGTGTTTGTTTTTTTTTACTTTTAGCATGGTAACCAGGGTAAACATCGGGTTACTAAGCGCGGCCCTGCGCTTAGTTACCCGATATTTACCCTGGTTACCAGTGAAGACATCGCTGGATCGGTGTCACACACGCCGATCCAGCGATGTCTCCAGGGAGTCCAGCAACGAAATAAAGTTCTGGACTTTCCCCAGCGACCAACGATCTCCCAGCAGGGGCCTGATCGTTGGTCGCTGTCACACATAACGATTTCATTAACGATATCGTTGCTACGTCACAAATAGCAACGATATCGTTAACAATATCGTTATGTGTGAAGGTACCTTAACTTAATGTGTCTGGGATCTTTACTCATGAAGACTTGGCCGAATTGAACATCCAAGTATGTGGAGGAAACTGGGCAGATAGCTGTCAGCCCGAACAAGCTTTGAGCACCTAATAACCTGCACCCTGATGGAACAGCAACTATATATTCTGTAACTCCTTTTACAAAATGATTGTCTGTTGTATTAGGGCCTGTGCACACATTGCAGGTTTGTCTCTTTTTTTGGCTCAGGTTTGTCACAAATCCTTGAAGGGTTTCCTGATGCCGGCAAAGTGATTGAGAATCCCGAAGTCTCATTCACTCGTTGCTTACTTTTGACTTGCAGATTTGGTGCTGGTTTAAATGAGCAGTATGTCAACTGTTTCAGCCTTTTTACTGCAGATTTCACTCATACTAATGAGCAGAGAAAAATCTGCACCAAAAAGACAAGTAAAAAAATTCAACAAAAGCGCGGCAAATGCACCTATTTTACACAGCATTTTTCCTGCCAAGAAATGCAGAAATGGTGCAGAAATTTCTTCACCAAATATTTATAGTGTGCACATATCCTTAATGGGTATTTATTTTACATGTACCAGACAGCCAAACAAAAGCGGATCTAGACCATGTAATGTTGACCATGGGATCATTATTTAGGGCACAGGCAAGAGAAAGATATTGATGTGGTGGTGTTTATCTGATGAAGAACCACCGCTAAAAGTGAAGATTCTTACATTGCTGTGCACATGTTCCATCTTTTGCTAACTCTTTCCACCGCTTCAGGGTTCAGAAGCTGAGAAGCAATTAAAAGAAGTATCTACAATGTAAAACAGAGAAGAAATGCTGGTGGTGGAACCACTGCAAAAAAAACAATGATAAAGCCAATGAAGCTGCTTTGGTTAAAAGACCGCGTTTTACCGAAGCTGCTTTCCTAGAAAAAGTTGGTGGAACAATGAACCTTGTGCACATACTCATATTGTATTTTTTCGATTGCAGTCAGGTGCTGTCAGCAAATAATTGAAATCCCAGACCAGGGTATAGATCATGATAGGTCAGTCATTTCGCCTAAGGTGACAAATATCACAAACCGACCATGAACGACAAGTCGTTCTGAAGTCATCTGTCTAAAATCCCTGAAGTTTGGCCAATTGTATCTTTAGATCTGGTAGTATGATACAATTATAAGCATTATCATTGATGGTGAAAACTACCATGGTCGTACCGGGGGGGCAGATCTTCCCGTCTGACCACTGTGTGAGGATTATGCTTCTAGTGTGACACTTCCTCCTTCTCGCTGACACTTGTTTATTTAGTCTCAGCGATCGGCCGGTCACAATAGCGTATGAGCTTCTGACAGTAACCAGCCGCATTGTCTGCTTATTTGTTATTATGTATAGTAAACAGTAAAGTGAAACCGGCCTATAGCTCCTCATCCAGGAGGAAAATCACTTCCCAAATCCGTCCTCTTCTCTAAACTATCCACCAAGGATCCTAAGTACCATCGGTTAATGCATACAGGGAACCTGCAGTGCTCTGACTAGAATTATTACTATGAAAATTGGAAAAATTAGCTCAGACCATAGTTTTTTTTTCTTTAACACGAAGGGTAAGTTCACACATGCTGTACTTGCTGTGAATTCATTTAGCATCAAATCTGCAGAATTTTGCATAGAAAAAACTGTAACGCAACATTACCTGCAAGTGTGATTGCAGATTTCTTCTTTCTCATTAAGGTTAATCAGAAAAAGAATTGACAAGCCACAAAGTAAAAAATCTGCACTGCAGATCAATTTTAGAAAACAGTCATCGTGATTTGGATGAGGTTTGGTGGCGGTGTTTCATCCACCTGCCCATTATGTCTGAATCCCCTCTAGCACCCTTGCCCCGCTCCAATCTATCTTAAACTCTGCTGCCCAACTAATCCACCTATCTCCCCGTTATTTCCCGGCCTCTCCTCTCTGCCAAGCACTTCACTGGCTTCCTATTTTCCACAGGCTGCAGTTCACAATGCTAACTTTGATATACAAAGCCATCCACAACCTGTCTCCTCCATACATCGGTGACATGGCCTCCCAGTACTTACCCAAATGCTACGCGATCCTGTCAATATCTTTCTCTTCTCCCCTCTTATTTCTTCTTCCCACAACCGCACACAAGACTTCTCCCGTGCTTCGCCCATACTCTGGAACTCTCTACCCCAACACATCAGACTTTCTCCTACCACGGAAACCTTCAAAAGGAACCTGAAGACCTTCCTCTTCTGACAAGCCTACAACCTGCAGTGATCCTCACCCTACTGAACCGCCGCAAGACCAGCTCTACCCTCTCCTAGTGTATCCTCACCCATCCCCTGCAGGCTGAGAAATTGCGGGCAGGGTCCTCTCCTTCTGTACTTGTGTGTGCCTTGCATTGCTCATGCTTATTGTACTTGTCTATGTATGCCCCTTTTCACATGTAAAATGCCATTCAATAAATGGCGCTATAATAATGATTAATAATAATAATCAGGCGTCCATTTTTTCTAGTTGTGAACAGCAGTATGCCAAACACACTTAGCTCCAGCCATCATACGTGAGCACACCTTTAAGGGCCGCGTGGTCTGCACCTGATCCAGAGAGGGACTTTTGTAGAGCCCTTTGCAGGTGCAAATAGTGTGGTGGCGGGTGGCTGGTGACTGGGCTCATTGGCCACAGTTGGGTCAAACACACAAATAAACTATACAGGTAAGGCAGAAACGAACCTAACAAAAGAACTTGAAAGATCAGAGGGCACAAAACAGGGACATATGAGCCAGAGGAATCCATACACCAGAGACAAACCAAAGAAATACTCACCAAACAACTACCAACCATACCACTGAAGCACAATGCATAATGAGCGATGAAGTAGTGGATATGATGGGTTTAAACAAGGAGGGTGGAGAGAAAGGGATGAGGAGGGCAGAGAGAGAGGGACGAGGAGGGCAGAGAGAGAGGGACAAGGAGGGCAGAGAGAGAGGGACAAGGAGGGCAGAGAGAGAGGGACAAGGAGAGCAGAGAGCGGGACGAGGAGGGTAGAGAGCGGGACGAGGAGGGCAGAGAGCGGGACGAGGAGGGCAGAGAGGGGGACGAGGAGTGCAGAGAGGGGGACGAGGAGGGCAGAGAGTGGGACGAGGAGGGCAGAGAGCGGGACAAGGAGGGCAGAGAGCGGGACAAGGAGGGCAGAGAGAGAGGGACGAGGAGGGCAGAGAGAGAGGGACGAGGAGGGCAGAGAGAGATGGATGAGGAGGGCAGAGAGAGAGGGACGAGGAGGGCAGAGAGCGGGACGAGGAGGGCAGAGAGCGGGACAAGGAGGGCAGAGAGCGGGACGAGGAGGGCAGAGAGAGAGGGACGAGGAGGGCAGAGAGAGAGGGACGAGGAGGGCAGAGAGAGAGGGACGAGGAGGGCAGAGAGAGAGGGACGAGGAGGGCAGAGAGAGAGGGACGAGGAGGGCAGAGAGAGAGGGACGAGGAGGGCAGAGAGAGAGGGACGAGGAGGGCAGAGAGAGAGGGACGAGGAGGGCAGAGAGAGAGGGACGAGGAGGGCAGAGAGAGAGGGACGAGGAGGGCAGAGAGCGGGACGAGGAGGGCAGAGAGCGGGACGAGGAGGGCAGAGAGCGGGACAAGGAGGGCAGAGAGTGGGACAAGGAGGGCAGAGAGAGAGGGACGAGGAGGGCAGAGAGAGAGGGACGAGGAGGGCAGAGAGAGAGGGACGAGGAGGGCAGAGAGAGAGGGACGAGGAGGGCAGAGAGAGAGGGACGAGGAGGGCAGAGAGAGATGGACGAGGAGGGCAGAGAGAGAGGGACGAGGAGGGCAGAGAGCGGGACGAGGAGGGCAGAGAGCGGGACAAGGAGGGCAGAGAGTGGGACAAGGAGGGCAGAGAGAGAGGGACGAGGAGGGCAGAGAGAGAGGGACGAGGAGGGCAGAGAGAGAGGGACGAGGAGGGCAGAGAGTGGGACGAGGAGGGCAGAGAGAAAGGAAACTTCCACCACTTACCAGAATCAGAAGACATACCGTCCCATGAACCCTGGCAACAGCTGATGGTGGAAAACCCAGCATCCTGGGACCCCTGATTGCATCAGTGCCCCCCAACCACACCATGCCCTGTGGCAGATGCCTTGGGAAGGAGAATACTGGCAAGAAAGGACCCCTGCACGGGCCTTCCCCTGGAGGTGACACCCCATCCCTTGCAATCAGAAAGCATAGAGAGGTAACCCATCAGGGAGCCGTAGCATACCTGGAAGCACAAGAGCCAAGCTTGCATACTGAAGCACAAATGAGCCCAGCTTCACTGTTCACCGGAGATCCGCCTTAATGCTCACCAGTATCCAAGGTGCCAGAACCCTCCCGGTAAGACCACCAATGCCTTCCTGACTGCATAACAAGGGGTAAATAATATGTCTTTATTTTAATTACTTGTTTTTCATATTCTCTAAAAAAAATCAATGTTTTTGCTACCCGTTAGGCTAGGAATCGTATCACAAGACTGATTTATTTGTATTAAAATAGGAAAATTTGTTGATATTATACACGCTGCTGCACAAATAACGGTCCAGATTTATAATAGATTAAAAAAATGATGCATTTATTTTCTCAACACGTTTCTCCCAAGACTTATGCATCTCATGAGGAAGAAGTCAAAGTGACTTTGAAACGTGTTGAGAGAATAAATACACCATTTTTTATCTATTATACATCTGGACCTTTATTTGTGCAGCAGGGTGGATAGTATCCATGGATTTTCCTATTTCGAAACTATGATTTGGTCATTTATTTTACCTGTGGATCTGCAGCAGCTGTCAACTCTGATGAGTCAATATGCCATAATATCAAGAAATACCAGGTGACTGCAAACTGATTTGGAATTACAAATAACCATCGGATAAGATGGTTTTTTTGCACTTTTTTCTGTCATATAGTGGTTCTCTAAGACCGATTTTTTTTTTTTCATCAGAAAGGGTCCGAATATGCTAGGCAGATTGATCAAACTCAAGCCTGTGATCTGATTTTCTCGGATGTAAAGAAAGGAGAATAAAAAAAGAAATGTTTCAATAGTCATCATTCTGCCAGTCCAAGTGTGGTCTGATTTTTTTGGCTGAATGGGATTTGATGAGATACAACTTATGCATACTGCAATATTTTCCTCAGACCGACTCAGTCCGCAGAAAAAAAAAAATCGGACATGTACACAGCCCCATAGAATAACGTGGGGAGGAATGCAGATAGCAGTCGTCTGATTTTTATAGTCATCTGCAAGAGCCCTTTAACAGTAAAAATCGTATAGCTGATGACGGATGGTATTGTTGTTCTGTCAGTTTTCTTCCCTGACCCTTCTATTTGAATGGGCGAGTTTGATACATGATTTATATAAAACATGGACTTTTTTTTTTGCAGCAACTATAATGGGCGCATGTTCTTTCCATGAAATACAAGAATAGAAAATATCCAAGAAAAAGAAAAAAGAAAATATCCAAGAAAAAGAAAAAAGCACCTCCGCACAGCTGCAGCAACTCAGACCGCCATGTGAAACAACCAGGTAATGCTGAGAGTCCCTTCTGACAACTTCGGTGGTGCAGTATCCAAAGAAAACAAGACGATAAATATCCAGATGCAAAAGAAGAGAGAGGAACGCACTCACCGATCAGGTGAAATCCAATCCTTTATTCAAGCATGGACAATCTTAGCAGGGAGGGGAGTGGAGGATGACGGACGACGGCCGTTTCGCGCTGACGAGCGCTTCTACGGGTCCTGAATAGAAAATACTTTGTCTTAAAGCCTTAAGCCAACTGTAGATGAGCGCATGAAAAATTGTCTGAATTTCATCCAGAAAACTCAAATGAAAATTATTTAAAAATTATCAAATTTTCATTGGTGTGACATATTTTAGAACAGCCGTGTGCGATCTGTCTTCATAAATCTACTGTTACATTTTTTAAATACAGTTTCCTGTTTTAAGATATATACTTTAAAAAATGCTTGATCATATACAGTTTCCTGTTTTCATACATCTACTTTAGAAAAACTTACATGATTAAATACAGTTTCCTGATTTCGGACGTCCACTTTACAAAAAGTGACATGATCATATAGTTTCCTTGTCACATGTAGAAGGGAAGCGCTGGGTCCGGAACTGCGAGGGCCGAATATCCTGTTTCTGGGAGGAACGGGATTGCAGCCGGAGTGAGCCAGTAACCAGGGTGAACGGGGCATGGCCAGTCAGTGTGAGGTAAAATAGGTTGCGTGGCAATGGAAGCGCTCTTCCTACCAGCATGCTGCTGAGGTACAGCCCGCAAACGCTGAGAGGGGAGCGACAGGCCGTGGGGTGAAGAGAAAGGGAGGCATAGTGAGGGACTCACCGAAAATGGTGGGTGCGCAGGGGAGTGTGTAATCGATGGAGCACCACAGTACAGACATCCGGGTGTCGGCCGATATCCAGAGAGGCACACGCCGGGTAAAACATTGCAGCGCAGCCCTTCAGGTCACAGCAGCTGCTTAAGGAGACCCGCGACAAGAGGAATCTTGTGGAGAGCTCTACTCTCTTACCCAACAAATATATGGACTAGGGGCTTGCGGGTAGAACGGGAGACCGCCTGCTGCCGGCAGAAGAAGGACCGTGTGCTAGGCGAGGACGCCAGCAGGCATGGCCTCACAAAACCCATTCATACAAAGAAAACACAAACACTAATGATTTGGATAAAAATGGCCATGTAGTTTATTTAGGGTTACATAAGTTAAATAAATACCAATAAATAAATACTTCAATTAAAACTCAATTTCCATATTACTCCAGTAAACCAATCCACCCATACATGGGTGATTTTCCCACAATTAAACTACACGACAGTGAATTACAAGCATTAAAAAAGGGGGAGGGAGGGCGGGCTTCTTCTTTTCTTCTTCACCGGCAGAATGACTAAAATACCCTGAAACCAGGGTTTTTATACACAAATATTTGGGCGCCCATCACTCCAACAACCAATAAAAACAGCTAAAAAAGGGCGCCAGGCAGACCAGAAAAAACTGGATAAAACCAGTTTCTGCTCACCTCATCTGACTGACCTGACCTCTAAATGACCCATAGAAAAAATTGCCATATTAAAACCAATAGGGTCTATGAGGCCATGAGACCCGCGCTGTATTTCTTCTGGGTTCACGCGGGGGGGCTAACATGGCCTCACAAAACCCATTCATACAAAGAAAACACAAACACTAATGATTTGGATAAAAATGGCCGTGTACTTTATTTAGGGTTACATAAGTTAAATAAATACCAATAAATAAATACTTCAATTAAAACTCAATTTCCATATTACTCCAGTAAACCAATCCACCCATACATGGGTGATTTTCCCACTAGGCCAAGGCTCAGCGAGCCAAGGCCCCCCCAAAACCACACAGCCATTTTTCAATTATTGACTGTAAGTCAAGGTTAAAAATATCCAACCCAATATCTGATAAATGAACCAGATCAGGCCTATAAAGGCCTGGTAAAAAACCTTCCAATTCCAAATGCTTAAAAGAGAAACCTGAAATTAAAGGAAATAATTTTTCCATAGATTTGTTGACTCTTCTCCGAATTTTTTCAAGGAAAGAAAGATGATTGTTATGCCATAATAATCTGGGGATGATCTCAGAAAAAACAAAAGAACAAAGAGGCAAAAATTGCCTAATACTAATAAAATCCGCTCTCATGGATGCTAACAAGTAGTGTTGAGCGATACCGTCCGATACTTGAAAGTATCGGTATCGGATAGTATCGGCCGATACCCGAAAAATATCGGATATCGACGATACCGATATCTGATACCAATACAAGTCAATGGGACATCAAGTATCGGAATGTATCCTGATGGATCCCAGGGTCTGAAGGAGAGGAAACTCTCCTTCAGGCCCTGGGATCCATAGTGAGGTGTAAAATAAAGAATTAAAATAAAAAATATTGATATGCTCACCTCTCCGGCGGCCCCTGGACATCACGCTGGTAACCGGCCAGCTTCTTTGTTTAAAATGAGCGCGTTTAGGACCTGCGAATGACGTTGCGGCTTCTGATTGGTCGCGTGGCGGTCACATGAGCGGCATGCGACCAATCAGAAGCCGCGACGTCATTCGCAGGTCCTAAAAGCGCTCATTTTAAACAAAGAAGCCGGCCGGTTACCAGCGTGATGTCCAGGGGCCGCCGGAGAGGTGAGCATATCAATATTTTTTATTTTAATTCTTTATTTTACACATCCCTATGGCTCCGATACCGATACCCGATACCACAAAAGTATCGGATCTCGGTATCGGAATTCCGATACCGCAAGTATCGGCCGATACCCGATACTTGCGGTATCGGAATGCTCAACACTATTAACAAGTCAAGAGTCCTGATTTTACCGAGATCATTCCCAGACACATGAAAAATGATCAAATCAGGAGAAGGATACTTAAATAACCATTTTTTAACTTGCTCCACCACTGAAAACCATTTCAAACCTCGAACTCCAAACCACCAAACCTGAATATTGGAAGGATTAAAAGATAAGTTCTCTGTGTAAACTCGCTGACTAGCCCTCTTCTGGGCCCAGAAGACAAAAGAATGTCCCACTATCCAGATTACTAACGGACCTAAAAGAAAACCAAAATTAGTAATCATAGAGATCATGTCTAATATACAGTTTGAACCTCTTGGAGTTCCATCTACCCATCTCCTTTATTCCGGACTCAGAAATCCCGGCCCTAACGGCCTCAGTGGCCGCTCCAATTCTAAAAGAATGGGAAGTAATTTTAAGATGCTTCAAATTCAAAAAATTCAGACATTTTTTCAAAACAGAGTTAAATTGAAATACTGTCACCGGTGATAGGTCCCTATGAATAAACAATGGGCCCTCAATTAAAGGTCTAGTTTTAATCCAATTAGACATCAAATTCACAGGGCAAATGGACGGATCAGAGGCAGCATTAATTTTCAACCTAGCACCTCTACCTAACTGATCCGTCTTTGATTTTCTAATAAGCAGAATTAAAAAGGCTTCATGAATTTGAACATCCAATAACATGAGCCCTGAGGGTTCAGCTTTTTTGGCAGACACTACTTCGCCAATGCGAAGCGCACCGAAAAAGGACAGAGAAAAAATAGCGCTGAATAAAAGGGCCTCATCAGAATTCAAACAGACGTAAGTGAGGCTAGAGCATAAATCCCTGAGTGGAGCCAGAGATATAGGCCTTCTAGCATCAGGTATAAAATTGGACTTTTTGAGGCCCTTCAAAAACTGTTTGACCGGAAAAAAATTAGTTAAGGGAATGTTGCCAGAAAGTTTGAGGAAAAACGAAACCCCAGCAAGGCATTTAGCTATTGCTGAGTATGACAGACCCCTCTGAGCCATGTCAGCAGCAAATTTCAACGCTGCTGTTGGGTTAGGAACCAATGGGTCAAAATAATTCAAGTCGCAAAAATTATTCCAGTTACGCCATGCGGCTGAATAGTCAGCCCATGATCTCACAGATAAAGAATTTTTAATAAAATACGGTATTAAATTGTAATCACGTCCCAGATTGCAGGGGATAAGAAGGTTGCTTCTGAGTCCGCCCTGGGAACCTGCAGAAAAAAATGTGACCACTGACGATTAAGCAAAGAGTCCATTAAGCTTAAAAGTTTACTCTGACCTAAATTAGCCTTCAGCCATATATTACATTTTAGGCATAAGAACACCAATTGTCTCAAGATTTTGGCTACAACAGTATTTTTTGAAGACAACGTATTAATGGCAAAAACTACCGCCTGGTTAGAGGAAAGAAATAAAATTCTAGAGTTCTGCATTAGCGACCCCCAAATGTAAATTCCAGCAAAAATAGAAAAAATTTCTAGGAAAGATGAATTGCAAACCAAACGCTCAGATACCCAACATGAAGGCCATTGGAAAGAGGTCCAATGAGAAATACAAAAAATGCTACCGCCGAGCTGCTTGTCAAAAGAAAAAACCAATGGAAAAGAATCAGCTGATACAAAGGATGACTGCCACAAAGATCTGCCGTTATATTCCGATAAAAAGGATAGCCATAATCTAGCATCTTCTTTCAGATCAGAACGAATCCTGATATGACAATGAGGTGAAGATACGCCTTTGGTGGCATCATATAAACTTCTACAAAAAACCCGACCAATAGGGATAACTCGAACCGCAAAATTCAATAACCCAAGCAATGATTGAAGCTCTTTAAGCATCACCTTATCTTTTGACAAAAAATTAGATAAAGCAATGCGAAGTTTCAAAATTTTTTCAATAGGAAGACGAGACTCCATTTTTTGGGAATCCAGAGTGATTCCCAAAAATTCAATTGTTCTAGAAGGACCTACTGTTTTTTCGTGAGCGATAGGAACCCCAAAGAATTCACACATTTGAATAAATTTGTTAAGGGCATTCTCACATGCGGGAGAGCCGAAAGGACCAATAAAACAAAAAATCGTCTAAATAGTGGAGAATACCCGCGTCCTTGCAATTATTTTGCAGAACCCAATGAAGAAAAGAGGAAAAACTTTCAAAATAAAAACAAGACAAAGAAAAACCCATGGGTAAGCACTTATCATAAAAGAAACAATCATCAAAATAAAAACCTAAAGAGTTAAAACCGGATGGGTGGACGGGGAGGAGTCTAAATGCAGACTTAATGTCCGATTTGGACATCAAGGCATTGCAGCCAAATTTTTTAAGGATCTCTAATGCAGAATCAAAAGAAGAGTAAGATACAGAAACTAAGGACTTATCCACCTCATCATTCAAAGATGAACCGGATGGGTGGGATAAGTGATGAATTAAACGAAAAGAGCCCTCATCTTTTTTAGGTACTAAGCCCAAAGGAGATATACGAAAATTAAGAAAAGGAGGTGTTTCAAAAGGGCCCGCAACTCTTCCAAGTTGAATTTCACTGATAATTTTATCCCTAGCAACCTCCGGGTTGGCCTTTAAGGAAGGTAAATTAGGAACGACTAAACAGCCCTCCCCTTTAAATTGAGGCACGAAAAACCCTTCCGAAAAACCATAAAACAACAATTCACTGATCACCCGATCTGGAAATTTGCTTAACCATGGGGACATGTTTGCCAGGCTCACTGGTGTCTGTGCTTTTAGTAATGTGCTCTTTAGCAGAGGACTGCTGAGCGGCTTGCTTCTTGAAGCATTTAACCATTGGGTGCGAGTTTCCACAGAAAGAACATTCGTGGCGGAATCTACAATTCTTGTTCCATTTGCAAAAGGAATCATTATAAGTGAAAGAAACGCCACGTTTCAAAGAGCTAGCGGGGGTCTGTTTTACATTGCTATTTCTCTGTGGAAGCATAAGATTAATCCACAAACCAATATCCTTCACTCCCCAATGAAGTTCGGGGTGAACCGACAATTTGTGCCTGAAAGCTTCATTGTAGTTCAGCCAAGCGAACCCGCCGAAGTTCCGATAAGCTTCCAGTATTATATCTAAGTGTTGGAATAATTTGCTACAGAGATGGGGAGATTTTTCACCCAACACTGCGGCAAAAATGGCAAATGCTTGCACCCAATTGTTAAAAGATTTAGAATTGGTGCGTTTGAATTTATCAGAATCAGCTTTATCATCCTTCTTATCAGGTTTAAAAAGCTGATCCTTCTTGGAAAATTTGCTTTCACTGGGGATAGAACCCATGTTTCCCACTCTGCAGTCAAAGACCTTAACCACTCGTAATAAAGAAAAAATATCCACGTATTGATTATTCCAAAAAAGCTCTTTAACAGAAGAGCTCAAGTGGAATCCCAAAGAGGATAATTCACAAGTCAATGCCTCCTTAAAAGTATTAACAGGAATAATGTTGGCGGGTAACGTGTCAGAGACTGCAGCACTATATGTATCTGACGTGCGTGCAGTAGAAGGAATAACTTCCCTCAACGTATCCGCCAACACTTTCTTAATGATATTTGTGAGCTGTGAGTGAGGGACAGACGTAGGTAAATTAACAGTCTCACCCCTCGATGAACGCTGTCAAGTCTTGGGATCTCTGCAGGAGCTGGAGCTCAAGCCCTCCATGTTGGGCAAGCTCATGCGAGCAGCTGCTGCAAACGGCGACTCCTCTTCATCCTCCTCCGACTGCGACGCTGGATCGTCCCGGATAGCGGCGTGGATTGCCGACATAGATGCTGCTGCTGCGGGAGCCGCTGACACCGCAGCGCTTTTACGGCCGCGGTGAGGTGCAGGCCTCCCATCCGGAACAGCTGAGGAGGACGGGGCCCCATTCCGGTGCTGGCCGCGGAGGTCTCGCGCAGGGCTGCGAGACTTCTGTGACAGGCGGCGCCGTGACTTTCCCCTCACTTCCTGTCTAGACCGGCCGGAAGCAGGCGGTGACGCTGAAGGGGAATAGGGGATCCTCTGTCTTCTGAGGCGCACAGAAGCCGGAGATGTCGGCGGGGCTGGGGAGGCTTGACACGCTGGCTGGAAGGAAAGTTCTGGAGGAGGAGGGACCGACTCAGCTGCTGCGGAGGAAGGTTCTATAGCCAAGCAGCGCTGAAGCCATTCCACTCCACCCTCGGCGCCGGCTCTGGTCAGGAGTTGCTGCAGGAGATCCTCCATCCTCAGGTGCCTCTTCTTCTTTTCTTCTTCACCGGCAGAATGACTAAAATACCCTGAAACCAGGGTTTTTATACACAAATATTTGGGCGCCCAACACCCCAACAACCAATAAAAACAGCTAAAAAAGGCGCCAGGCAGACCAGAAAAAACTGGATAAAACCAGTTTCTGCTCACCTCATCTGACTGACCTGACCTCTAAATGACCCATAGAAAAAATTGCCATATGAAAACCAATAGGGTCTATGAGGCCATGAGACCCCCGCTGTATTTCTTCTGGGTTCACGCGGGGGGGCTAACATTACACAGAACACCGCCGACATTCTGAGATCCACGGGGCCTTCACACAGTGACAGGCTATAGAGTCACAATATGTGGAATCGTTAACAAGACACTGTTTGGTTAACCAACGTTTATTCATTCAGTTTGTACCCTTTGTTTCCCCTACTATCTCCCTGTAAGGTGTTTTCCCACTGTTAAATATAGTTTATCCCTACTTTGCAGCATCTGTGTTACTGGATCGCCCCCAGATGCAGGGCCGCGGGATACTCAGTACCGGGCCTCTCTGTCTCGGTCCTGGGGTTGTCACGGTGGCTAGACCCGGTCCGTGACCCTGCTAAGGGGCGACCAATGAAAAGGGATGAAAGTTTGTCAAGTGTTCGTGACGCCACTGTGGTATTTGGTCAGGGTGACCGACGCTGCTCAGGGGTCCACTGGGGTGATGTTATGGCAGCTAGATGGAATACCTTCCCACAGGTGAAGTGTTTCCCCAGGGCTTCCCGGAAGTGTCGATGGTGATGATGTGAGGTGCGGTCAATAACGAGGACACAGGGTTGCAGTCTCTTTACCTCTTTACTGAAGACTTCGGGATCCGCAATCCAGAGCACTGCTAACAGGGCTGGCTGAGACCGGCCGGTCCGAAGGCACATCCAGAGTTCCCTTTGCAGGTGGAAATCAGTGCCTACCTACTAGCACCTGTGTGTTGTAGTCCTTCCCTGCTGAGCACCACGGGATAGTCCTCACAACTGTTATACTTGTTCTGATGTTCTTTCTCTCTCCGTTCCCCAGATGATATGGCTAGGACGCACCCGTATGACAGGTAGGCCTGGAGTTATTCTGGGACCCTAGAGATGCCCCTCTCCCACGATTGCCTCCTATGTCTGCTTAGGTGATTTAGGTGAGACAGCCAACCTATAATCAACTGTCCTGCCGCTGTTTGAAGTAATGCTTGAAGTCTGTTACTTCCTCGGCGTTCCAGCCACCGGCTACGTGCCTCAGTAGGATGTTGCCGATCTCGAGGCACGACTCCTACTGGTTCTATCATCTTTTTGCTGTGATCTCGTTTCTCACTTCTCCACAATATACTTCGCTTTGTGTCCTTCCTTAAGATGCTGACGCAAGGTAGTGCAGGCGCAGCTCCGTAACGATCTGTCCTTTTCGCTAGGTCCCTGCCAGGATCCCACCCCTTACAGGTCCTCCCTGGAACTCTCCTAGGCTGCTTTCTGACTAACTTCCTATCCAACCCCCAGTTTTACCCAAGTGTGAGGAGTGGCCTAATACATAGAGCCCTTTGCTCCCCCTAGTGGCCGGAGTGTGAAGTGTAGTGTGTGACTGTGATACCTGGTCAGGTGAACTCCTTTAGGGCAATCAGACATAACATCACTCCCCTTAGTGGCAGAGCGACATTATTGCAACGACCAGGACTCTGGGGCGCTGCATTACTGCATCCCAGTGCCTGCTCATTACACATACATATTAAAAACAGTTACATGATAGAAAACAGGAAACTGTATTTGACCATCCACTTTACAAAAATTTACATGATCAAATAGTTTTCCCGTTTTCACACATCTGCTTATCAAAAACCTACGTAATCAAATACAGTTTCCAGTTTTCGTACATTTACTTTACAAAATCTTACATGATCAAATACAGTTTCCTAGGTTAAAAAAAAAAAAAGTGTATCCATAAAAATCGAATGCCACATGGATGTTCTGCGTAGGATCAGATTTTTTTTTTAATGCACCCCTCAGGCTTGAATGCGTGAGTCTCATCCAATATATGTGGAAAAGCAGCGCCTACTGAGATTTTTTTTCACAGCCAAGAGAAAAATCATTCATTTGAACATCCCCATTTAATAATATTCATATTTATGGATGCGTTAAAAAAAAAAAAATGATCCCACGCAGAACCGTGTCAGGAAAATGTCTTGGCTCTACCTGGACTTCTATGATCCAATGGAAATGGTGTTCTGCGTGATCAGGTTGTGCTGCTTTATTCCATGAGGAGGTGCTCAGACATTGAGAAAGTTTTCCAAAAATTAAGGAGGAAGAATTTCCAGGCGCACTCTCTACATGTGATAAGGGTCTTCATTATCACATTATGTATTGAAGTTTTTCCCCTTGCCTGTAACCTTGCCAATAACATGATGTATTAAAGAAGAATTTTAGCATGTGTGATGATTGCCCCTGGAAATTCTTCATTCTTCCCATACAGAACATTCATGTGACATCTCATTTTTATAGATACCTTTCTATTATAAAGCAAGGAAACTGTATTTGATCATCTACTTTTTTTCATTCAAGTATAAAAACAGATCGCATACGGACAAAAAAAAAAAGTTGAAAATTAGATGATCACATCACGGTGGCTCAGTGGTTAGCACTTACTTTGCAGTGCTGGGGTCCTGGTTTCAAACTCTTCCAAGAACATCATCTGCAAGGAGTTTGTATGTTCTCCCTGTGTTTGCCTTGTTTCTCCGATTTTCTCTAAACTCCAAAGACATATTGATAGGGAATGTAGCTTGTGAGCCCTAATGGGGACAGCGGTAATAATGTATGTAAAGTGTTGGGGAATATGATGACGCTATATAAGCAAACCATAGTTTAATACTTGAAAAAATGTAAATACTTGAAAATCATTCATGTTTTCTGGATGCAAAGCGGACAATTTTTCATGCGCTCCTCTGCAGCTGGTCTAAGGGTTTGTTCCTACGAGTTGGATACACAGATTTTTTTTATTTGGAAGCTAAAATTGCCTTGTATTTCAGTACCTGCATTGTGGGGGTGAGAGTTTCTGAAATCTCATCTAAATGTTGCTGATTCACAACATAAAGGGAGAACTAATCCGCACACTGTCAAATTACGCTGTGGGGTTTTTTTCAAAGGGAGAAATCTATGACAAATTTACAGACAAAACAGCACTATTTGGTGCAGATTGTGCCATAGTGGATTCGAAGCCCATATTCTCCTTATGTCATTTCAAAGCCCAGCTTCACAGAATCACTTACAGTGGGGCAAAAAAGTATTTAGTCAGTCAGCAATAGTGCAAGTTCCACCACTTAACAAGATGAGAGGCGTCTGTAATTTACATCATAGGTAGACCTCAACTATGGGAGACAAACTGAGAAAAAAAAATCCAGAAAATCACATTGTCTGTTTTTTTAACATTTTATTTGCATATTATGGTGGAAAATAAGTATTTGGTCAGAAGCAAACAATCAAGATTTCTGGCTCTCACAGACCTGTAACTTCTTCTTTAAGAGTCTCCTCTTTCCTCCACTCATTACCTGTAGTAATGGCACCTGTTTAAACTTGTTATCAGTATAAAAAGACACCTGTGCACACCCTCAAACAGTCTGACTCCAAACTCCACTATGGTGAAGACCAAAGAGCTGTCAAAGGACACCAGAAACAAAATTGTAGCCCTGCACCAGGCTGGGAAGACTGAATCTGCAATAGCCAACCAGCTTGGAGTGAAGAAATCAACAGTGGGAGCAATAATTAGAAAATGGAAGACATACAAGACCACTGATAATCTCCCTCGATCTGGGGCTCCACGCAAAATCCCACCCCGTGGGGTCAGAATGATCACAAGAACGGTGAGCAAAAATCCCAGAACCACGCGGGGGGACCTAGTGAATGAACTGCAGAGAGCTGGGACCAATGTAACAAGGCCTACCATAAGTAACACACTACGCCACCATGGACTCAGATCCTGCAGTGCCAGACGTGTCCCACTGCTTAAGCCAGTACATGTCCGGGCCCGTCTGAAGTTTGCTAGAGAGCATTTGGATGATCCAGAGGAGTTTGGGGAGAATGTCCTATGGTCTGATGAAACCAAACTGGAACTGTTTGGTAGAAACACAACTTGTCGTGTTGGGAGGAAAAAGAACACTGAGTTGCATCCATCAAACACCATACCTACTGTAAAGCATGGTGGTGGAAACATCATGCTTTGGGGCTGTTTCTCTGCAAAGGGGCCAGGACGACTGATCCAGGTACATGAAAGAATGAATGGGGCCATGTATCGTGAGATTTTGAGTGCAAACCTCCTTCCATCAGCAAGGGCATTGAAGATGAAACGTGGCTGGGTCTTTCAACATGACAATGATCCAAAGCACACCGCCAGGGCAACGAAGGAGTGGCTTCGTAAGAAGCATTTCAAGGTCCTGGAGTGGCCTAGCCAGTCTCCAGATCTCAACCCTATAGAAAACCTTTGGAGGGAGTAGAAAGTCCGTGTTGCCAAGCGAAAAGCCAAAAACATCACTGCTCTAGAGGAGATCTGCATGGAGGAATGGGCCAACATACCAACAACAGTGTGTGGCAACCTTGTGAAGACTTACAGAAAACGTTTGACCTCTGTCATTGCCAACAAAGGATATATTACAAAGTATTGAGATGAAATTTTGTTTCTGACCAAATACTTATTTTCCACCATAATATGCAAATAAAATGTTAAAAAAACAGACAATGTGATTTTCTGGATTTTTTTTTCTCAGTTTGTCTCCCATAGTTGAGGTCTACCTATGATGTAAATTACAGACGCCTCTCATCTTTTTAAGTGGTGGAACTTGCACTATTGCTGACTGACTAAATACTTTTTTTCCCCACTGTATATGAGTCCCTTGTGTGAATGGACACGTGTGATTATCTCTCCATAAACTGATTTTGGAGCTGACGGAGATATCCCAGCACTTTACTTACCTTCTCCAGCCCAATAGTGAACTCAGAGATGGTTGCACATATACCCTGCAGCTATATCTATACAAGACATTCATGGAGCCACACATTTGGGATTTGTGGATGTTGCAGTGGTCAAATCCCCTGCAATTATACATTTATCATGTTGTTCATGGGAATAGTCCTTTAATGGGATCTTTGCAATTCCTCAGTTCCCCTGTGGGGGCGCTGCAGGGAAGTTAAACACTAGCTACTGGGTTCTTTACAGTTTAGAATTGATTATTTGATTCCTGGGAGTCCAAGCAGTGGAATATCAAATATTTTTAGGGATCGCATACTTTGTTTTTGAAAACATAGTGTGACATGTGTATGGATCTGCCACACGTGATGTGTGCATTATGGTCTGTCATCATTTGTTTTAACATTTTGACTTTTTAAGAATCTGGAACAAAACTTTTTTTTCCTAATCTGTATTGATGCCTGCCCTTCCTGTCTCTGCTTCTGTCACCGGGCAGCACCGCACTCTCATTACAGGTGACAATTCTAGTTTTGTATCAACTGGGACTTTTAGTTCTGTACAGTCTAGGATATATAATTTTAACTTCTGTCAGTAATTGCTCCCTGCTACATGGCCTGGTGGGGCTGCAAGCCATTTAAGCTCCTGAGATCCTGCTGTTCACAGCCAGTTATATTCTGACTTGCTTCTGTGGACTTGGGTGCCTATCTTTATTCCCTTATTCTGACTTTGACTCCTTTTTTGACCATTCTATTCTTATGATTGTCTACAATGACCTCCTGGTTCTGACCTGGCTACCAGACCATTCTCTTTCCTCTGGATCACTGTTCTAGTAAGCAGCTCTTCTTTAGGCCGGTCTCACACGTCCAGATAATTCCGGTACCGGAAAAATCGGTACCGGAGTTATCCGTGTCCGTGTGTCCATGTGCTCACGTAGCACATCAGTGTGGCACACGTGCGGCAGCTGTGTGCCGACTAAGGACCACACAGACCGTGTAGGAGACAGCGCTACAGTTAAGCGCTGTCCCCTGCTTTTGGTGCTGAAGCCGGCATTCATTCCTTCTCCCCAGCAGCATTCGCTGGAGAGAAGGAATGAAAATTCTTTTTTTTATTGTTTGTGTTAAAAATACATTTTGGGGTGAGTATTTCTTCGGCAAGCGGGCGGGCGCACAGGAGATGGGAGGCGGGAAGTGACCCCAAAATATATTTTTAACATAAACAATAAAAAAAAAGAATTTTCATTCCTTCTCTCCTGCAAACACTACTGGGGAGAAGGAATGAATGCCGGTTTCAGCACCACACGCAGTGGGGACAGCGCTTACTGTAGCGCTGTCTCTCCTGCTGGCGGTACATGCACACGGAGGAGAGTGCTCACTGTTCTCCGTGTGCAGGACGTATTGCGGTAGAATTTTGGTAGCACCTACCAATGGAAATTTTCTAAGTTGCAGACACGGATGTTGTTGGGTCAGCAAAAGGAAATTATTGAGTTTCAGAGGCAACTTCTGGAATTGCACAACTCTCGCCTAGAATCAAATGCTTGCACGCTGCTGCCCGAAAAGTTGAGTGGGGATCGTTATCACTACCGTGGATTCCTAAATCAATGCCGTATCTATTTCCAGATGCATCCTCCGTTTACCAGTGACAGGAAAAGGGTTCTTCTTATCATTCATTTCCTGACTGATGAGGCTCTTGCATGGGCCTCACCTTATGTGGAGAAGAACTCTG